>NW_028117166.1:0-102773 GCF_964273445.1 Streptopelia decaocto
AACAATTTTGAGAGGGATTTGAAAAGTTTCAATGGGAATGGGAAGAATTGGGACAAAAATTGGAAAATTTTTCAGGGACTTTGAAAAAATTTCAACTGGAATTTTAGCAATTTTTTGACGTGAAATTGTAAACATGTGGACATGGATTTTGAAAATTCTAGAGAGAATTTTAAAAGCTTCAACAGAATTTCAACAATTTTGAGAGGGATTTGAAAAGTTTCAATGGGAATGGGAAGAATTGGGACAAAAATTGGAAAATTTTTAAGGGACTTTGAAAAAATTTCAACTGGAATTTTAGCCATTTTTTGACGTGAAATTGTAAACATGTGGACATGGATTTTGAAAATTCTAGAGAGAATTTTAAAAGCTTCAACAGAATTTCAACAATTTTGAGAGGGATTTGAAAAGTTTCAATGGGAATGGGAAGAATTGGGACAAAAATTGGAAAATTTTTAAGGGACTTTGAAAAAATTGCAACTGGAATTTTAGCCATTTTTTGACGTGAAATTGTAAACATGTGGCCATGGATTTTGAAAATTCTAGAGAGAATTTTAAAAGCTTCAAGAGAATTTCAACAATTTTGAGAGGGATTTGAAAAGTTTCAATGGGAATGGGAAGAATTGGGACAAAAATTGGAAAATTTTTAAGGGACTTTGAAAAAATTGCAACTGGAATTTTAGCCATTTTTTGACGTGAAATTGTAAACATGTGGACATGGATTTTGAAAATTCTAGAGAGAATTTTAAAAGCTTCAACAGAATTTCAACAATTTTGAGAGGGATTTGAAAAGTTTCAATGGGAATGGGAAGAATTGGGACAAAAATTGGAAAATTTTTAAGGGACTTTGAAAAAATTTCAACTGGAATTTTAGCCATTTTTTGACGTGAAATTGTAAACATGTGGACATGGATTTTGAAAATTCTAGAGAGAATTTTAAAAGCTTCAACAGAATTTCCACAATTTTGAGAGGGATTTGAAAAGTTTCAATGGGAATGGGAAGAATTGGGACAAAAATTGGAAAATTTTTCAGGGACTTTGAAAAATTGCAACTGGAATTTTAGCCATTTTTTGACGTGAAATTGTAAACATGTGGACATGGATTTTGAAAATTCTAGAGAGAATTTTAAAAGCTTCAAGAGAATTTCAACAATTTTGAGAGGGATTTGAAAAGTTTCAATGGGAATGGGAAGAATTGGGACAAAAATTGTAAAATTTTGAAGGGACTTTGAAAAAATTTCAACTGGAATTTTAGCAATTTTTTGACGTGAAATTGTAAACATGATAGAAGTGGATTTTGAAAATTCTAGAGAGAATTTTAAAAGCTTCAACAGAATTTCAACAATTTTGAGAGGGATTTGAAAAGTTTCAATGGGAATGGGAAGAATTGGGACAAAAATTGGAAAATTTTTAAGGGACTTTGAAAAAATTTCAACTGGAATTTTAGCCATTTTTTGACGTGAAATTGTAAACATGTGGACATGGATTTTGAAAATTCTAGAGAGAATTTTAAAAGCTTCAAGAGAATTTCAACAATTTTGAGAGGGATTTGAAAAGTTTCAATGGGAATGGGAAGAATTGGGACAAAAATTGGAAAATTTTTAAGGGACTTTGAAAAAATTGCAACTGGAATTTTAGCCATTTTTTGACGTGAAATTGTAAACATGTGGACATGGATTTTGAAAATTCTAGAGAGAATTTTAAAAGCTTCAACAGAATTTCAACAATTTTGAGAGGGATTTGAAAAGTTTCAATGGGAATGGGAAGAATTGGGACAAAAATTGGAAAATTTTTAAGGGACTTTGAAAAAATTTCAACTGGAATTTTAGCCATTTTTTGACGTGAAATTGTAAACATGTGGACATGGATTTTGAAAATTCTAGAGAGAATTTTAAAAGCTTCAACAGAATTTCCACAATTTTGAGAGGGATTTGAAAAGTTTCAATGGGAATGGGAAGAATTGGGACAAAAATTGGAAAATTTTTCAGGGACTTTGAAAAATTGCAACTGGAATTTTAGCCATTTTTTGACGTGAAATTGTAAACATGTGGACATGGATTTTGAAAATTCTAGAGAGAATTTTAAAAGCTTCAAGAGAATTTCAACAATTTTGAGAGGGATTTGAAAAGTTTCAATGGGAATGGGAAGAATTGGGACAAAAATTGTAAAATTTTGAAGGGACTTTGAAAAAATTTCAACTGGAATTTTAGCAATTTTTTGACGTGAAATTGTAAACATGATAGAAGTGGATTTTGAAAATTCTAGAGAGAATTTTAAAAGCTTCAACAGAATTTCAACAATTTTGAGAGGGATTTGAAAAGTTTCAATGGGAATGGGAAGAATTGGGACAAAAATTGGAAAATTTTTAAGGGACTTTGAAAAAATTTCAACTGGAATTTTAGCCATTTTTTGACGTGAAATTGTAAACATGTGGACATGGATTTTGAAAAATCTAGAGAGAATTTTAAAAGCTTCAACAGAATTTCAACAATTTTGAGAGGGATTTGAAAAGTTTCAATGGGAATGGGAAGAATTGGGACAAAAATTGGAAAATTTTTAAGGGACTTTGAAAAAATTGCAACTGGAATTTTAGCCATTTTTTGACGTGAAATTGTAAACATGTGGACATGGATTTTGAAAATTCTAGAGAGAATTTTAAAAGCTTCAACAGAATTTCAACAATTTTGAGAGGGATTTGAAAAGTTTCAATGGGAATGGGAAGAATTGGGACAAAAATTGGAAAATTTTTAAGGGACTTTGAAAAAATTTCAACTGGAATTTTAGCAATTTTTTGACGTGAAATTGTAAACATGTGGACATGGATTTTGAAAATTCTAGAGAGAATTTTAAAAGCTTCAAGAGAATTTCAACAATTTTGAGAGGGATTTGAAAAGTTTCAATGGGAATGGGAAGAATTGGGACAAAAATTGGAAATTTTTTAAGGGACTTTGAAAAAATTTCAACTGGAATTTTAGCAATTTTTTGACGTGAAATTGTAAACATGTGGACATGGATTTTGAAAATTCTAGAGAGAATTTTAAAAGCTTCAAGAGAATTTCAACAATTTTGAGAGGGATTTGAAAAGTTTCAATGGGAATGGGAAGAATTGGGACAAAAATTGGAAAATTTTGAAGGGACTTTGAAAAAATTTCAACTGGAATTTTAGCCATTTTTTGACGTGAAATTGTAAACATGTGGACATGGATTTTGAAAATTCTAGAGAGAATTTTAAAAGCTTCAAGAGAATTTCAACAATTTTGAGAGGGATTTGAAAAGTTTCAATGGGAATGGGAAGAATTGGGACAAAAATTGGAAAATTTTTAAGGGACTTTGAAAAAATTTCAACTGGAATTTTAGCCATTTTTTGATGTGCAATTGTAAACATGATGAAGTGGATTTTGAAAATTCTAGAGAGAATTTTAAAAGCTTCAACAGAATTTCAACAATTTTGAGAGGGATTTGAAAAGTTTCAATGGGAATGGGAAGAATTGGGACAAAAATTGGAAAATTTTTAAGGGACTTTGAAAAAATTTCAGCTGTAATTTTAGCCATTTTTTGGCATGAAATTGTAAACATGTGGACATGGATTTTGAAAATTCTAGAGAGAATTTTAAAAGCTTCCACAGAATTTCAACAATTTTGAGAGGGATTTGAAAAGTTTCAATGGGAATGGGAAGAATTGGGACAAAAAATGGAAAATTTTTCAGGGACTTTGAAAAAATTTCAACTGGAATTTTAGCATTTTTTTGACGTGAAATTGTAAACATGTGGACATGGATTTTGAAAATTCTAGAGAGAATTTTAAAAGCTTCAAGAGAATTTCAACAATTTTGAGAGGGATTTGAAAAGTTTCAATGGGAATGGGAAGAATTGGGACAAAAATTGGAAAATTTTTCAGGGACTTTGAAAAAATTTCAACTGGCATTTTAGCCATTTTTTGACGTGAAATTGTAAACATGTGGACATGGATTTTGAAAATTCTAGAGAGAATTTTAAAAGCTTCAAGAGAATTTCAACAATTTTGAGAGGGATTTGAAAAGTTTCAATGGGAATGGGAAGAATTGGGACAAAAATTGGAAAATTTTTAAGGGACTTTGAAAAAATTTCAACTGGAATTTTAGCATTTTTTTGACGTGAAATTGTAGACATGTGGACATGGATTTTGAAAATTCTAGAGAGAATTTTAAAAGCTTCAACAGAATTTCCACAATTTTGAGAGGGATTTGAAAAGTTTCAATGGGAATGGGAAGAATTGGGACAAAAATTGGAAAATTTTTAAGGGACTTTGAAAAAATTTCAACTGGAAATTTAGCCATTTTTTGACGTGAAATTGTAAACATGTTGAAGTGGATTTTGAAAATTCTAGAGAGAATTTTAAAAGCTTCAACAGAATTTCCACACTTTTGAGAGGGATTTGAAAAGTTTCAATGGGAATGGGAAGAATTGGGACAAAAATTGGAAAATTTTTAAGGGACTTTGAAAAAATTTCAACTGGCATTTTAGCCATTTTTTGACGTGAAATTGTAAACATGTGGACATGGATTTTGAAAATTCTAGAGAGAATTTTAAAAGCTTCAACAGAATTTCAACAATTTTGAGAGGGATTTGAAAAGTTTCAATGGGAATGGGAAGAATTGGGACAAAAATTGGAAAATTTTTAAGGGACTTTGAAAAAATTTCAACTGGCATTTTAGCCATTTTTTGACGTGAAATTGTAAACATGTGGACATGGATTTTGAAAATTCTAGAGAGAATTTTAAAAGCTTCAACAGAATTTCCACGATTTTGAGAGGGATTTGAAAAGTTTCAATGGGAATGGGAAGAATTGGGACAAAAATTGGAAAATTTTTAAGGGACTTTGAAAAAATTTCAACTGGAATTTTAGCCATTTTTTGACGTGAAATTGTAAACATGTGGACATGGATTTTGAAAATTCTAGAGAGAATTTTAAAAGCTTCAACAGAATTTCCACACTTTTGAGAGGGATTTGAAAAGTTTCAATGGGAATGGGAAGAATTGGGACAAAAATTGGAAAATTTTTAAGGGACTTTGAAAAAATTTCAACTGGCATTTTAGCCATTTTTTGACGTGAAATTGTAAACATGTGGACATGGATTTTGAAAATTCTAGAGAGAATTTTAAAAGCTTCAAGAGAATTTCAACAATTTTGAGAGGGATTTGAAAAGTTTCAATGGGAATGGGAAGAATTGGGACAAAAATTGGAAAATTTTTCAGGGACTTTGAAAAAATTGCAACTGGAATTTTAGCCATTTTTTGACGTGAAATTGTAAACATGTGGACATGGATTTTGAAAATTCTAGAGAGAATTTTAAAAGCTTCAACAGAATTTCAACAATTTTGAGAGGGATTTGAAAAGTTTCAATGGGAATGGGAAGAATTGGGACAAAAATTGGAAAATTTTTAAGGGACTTTGAAAAAATTTCAACTGGAATTTTAGCCATTTTTTGACGTGAAATTGTAAACATGTGGACATGGATTTTGAAAATTCTAGAGAGAATTTTAAAAGCTTCAACAGAATTTCAACAATTTTGAGAGGGATTTGAAAAGTTTCAATGGGAATGGGAAGAATTGGGACAAAAATTGGAAAATTTTTAAGGGACTTTGAAAAAATTGCAACTGGAATTTTAGCCATTTTTTGACGTGAAATTGTAAACATGTGGCCATGGATTTTGAAAATTCTAGAGAGAATTTTAAAAGCTTCAAGAGAATTTCAACAATTTTGAGAGGGATTTGAAAAGTTTCAATGGGAATGGGAAGAATTGGGACAAAAATTGGAAAATTTTTCAGGGACTTTGAAAAAATTGCAACTGGAATTTTAGCCATTTTTTGACGTGAAATTGTAAACATGTGGACATGGATTTTGAAAATTCTAGAGAGAATTTTAAAAGCTTCCACAGAATTTCAACAATTTTGAGAGGGATTTGAAAAGTTTCAATGGGAATGGGAAGAATTGGGACAAAAAATGGAAAATTTTTCAGGGACTTTGAAAAAATTTCAACTGGAATTTTAGCATTTTTTTGACGTGAAATTGTAAACATGTGGACATGGATTTTGAAAATTCTAGAGAGAATTTTAAAAGCTTCAAGAGAATTTCAACAATTTTGAGAGGGATTTGAAAAGTTTCAATGGGAATGGGAAGAATTGGGACAAAAATTGGAAAATTTTTCAGGGACTTTGAAAAAATTTCAACTGGCATTTTAGCCATTTTTTGACGTGAAATTGTAAACATGTGGACATGGATTTTGAAAATTCTAGAGAGAATTTTAAAAGCTTCAAGAGAATTTCAACAATTTTGAGAGGGATTTGAAAAGTTTCAATGGGAATGGGAAGAATTGGGACAAAAATTGGAAAATTTTTCAGGGACTTTGAAAAAATTTCAACTGGAATTTTAGCATTTTTTTGACGTGAAATTGTAGACATGTGGACATGGATTTTGAAAATTCTAGAGAGAATTTTAAAAGCTTCAACAGAATTTCCACAATTTTGAGAGGGATTTGAAAAGTTTCAATGGGAATGGGAAGAATTGGGACAAAAATTGGAAAATTTTTAAGGGACTTTGAAAAAATTTCAACTGGAAATTTAGCCATTTTTTGACGTGAAATTGTAAACATGTTGAAGTGGATTTTGAAAATTCTAGAGAGAATTTTAAAAGCTTCAACAGAATTTCCACACTTTTGAGAGGGATTTGAAAAGTTTCAATGGGAATGGGAAGAATTGGGACAAAAATTGGAAAATTTTTAAGGGACTTTGAAAAAATTTCAACTGGCATTTTAGCCATTTTTTGACGTGAAATTGTAAACATGTGGACATGGATTTTGAAAATTCTAGAGAGAATTTTAAAAGCTTCAACAGAATTTCAACAATTTTGAGAGGGATTTGAAAAGTTTCAATGGGAATGGGAAGAATTGGGACAAAAATTGGAAAATTTTTAAGGGACTTTGAAAAAATTTCAACTGGCATTTTAGCCATTTTTTGACGTGAAATTGTAAACATGTGGACATGGATTTTGAAAATTCTAGAGAGAATTTTAAAAGCTTCAACAGAATTTCCACGATTTTGAGAGGGATTTGAAAAGTTTCAATGGGAATGGGAAGAATTGGGACAAAAATTGGAAAATTTTTAAGGGACTTTGAAAAAATTTCAACTGGAATTTTAGCCATTTTTTGACGTGAAATTGTAAACATGTGGACATGGATTTTGAAAATTCTAGAGAGAATTTTAAAAGCTTCAACAGAATTTCCACAATTTTGAGAGGGATTTGAAAAGTTTCAATGGGAATGGGAAGAATTGGGACAAAAATTGGAAAATTTTTCAGGGACGTTGAAAAAATTGCAACTGGAATTTTAGCCATTTTTTGACGTGAAATTGTAAACATGTGGACATGGATTTTGAAAATTCTAGAGAGAATTTTAAAAGCTTCAAGAGAATTTCAACAATTTTGAGAGGGATTTGAAAAGTTTCAATGGGAATGGGAAGAATTGGGACAAAAATTGGAAAATTTTTCAGGGACTTTGAAAAAATTTCAACTGGAATTTTAGCCATTTTTTGACGTGAAATTGTAAACATGTGGACATGGATTTTGAAAATTCTAGAGAGAATTTTAAAAGCTTCAACAGAATTTCAACAATTTTGAGAGGGATTTGAAAAGTTTCAATGGGAATGGGAAGAATTGGGACAAAAATTGGAAAATTTTTAAGGGACTTTGAAAAAATTTCAACTGGAATTTTAGCCATTTTTTGACGTGAAATTGTAAACATGTGGACATGGATTTTGAAAATTCTAGAGAGAATTTTAAAAGCTTCAACAGAATTTCAACAATTTTGAGAGGGATTTGAAAAGTTTCAATGGGAATGGGAAGAATTGGGACAAAAATTGGAAAATTTTTAAGGGACTTTGAAAAAATTGCAACTGGAATTTTAGCCATTTTTTGACGTGAAATTGTAAACATGTGGCCATGGATTTTGAAAATTCTAGAGAGAATTTTAAAAGCTTCAAGAGAATTTCAACAATTTTGAGAGGGATTTGAAAAGTTTCAATGGGAATGGGAAGAATTGGGACAAAAATTGGAAAATTTTTCAGGGACTTTGAAAAAATTGCAACTGGAATTTTAGCCATTTTTTGACGTGAAATTGTAAACATGTGGACATGGATTTTGAAAATTCTAGAGAGAATTTTAAAAGCTTCAACAGAATTTCCACAATTTTGAGAGGGATTTGAAAAGTTTCAATGGGAATGGGAAGAATTGGGACAAAAATTGGAAAATTTTTCAGGGACTTTGAAAAAATTGCAACTGGAATTTTAGCCATTTTTTGACGTGAAATTGTAAACATGTGGACATGGATTTTGAAAATTCTAGAGAGAATTTTAAAAGCTTCAAGAGAATTTCAACAATTTTGAGAGGGATTTGAAAAGTTTCAATGGGAATGGGAAGAATTGGGACAAAAATTGGAAAATTTTTAAGGGACTTTGAAAAAATTTCAACTGGAATTTTAGCAATTTTTTGACGTGAAATTGTAAACATGATGAAGTGGATTTTGAAAATTCTAGAGAGAATTTTAAAAGCTTCAAGAGAATTTCAACAATTTTGAGAGGGATTTGAAAAGTTTCAATGGGAATGGGAAGAATTGGGACAAAAATTGGAAAATTTTTCAGGGACTTTGAAAAAATTTCAACTGGAATTTTAGCAATTTTTTGACGTGAAATTGTAAACATGTGGACATGGATTTTGAAAATTCTAGAGAGAATTTTAAAAGCTTCAACAGAATTTCAACAATTTTGAGAGGGATTTGAAAAGTTTCAATGGGAATGGGAAGAATTGGGACAAAAATTGGAAAATTTTTAAGGGACTTTGAAAAAATTTCAACTGGAATTTTAGCCATTTTTTGACGTGAAATTGTAAACATGTGGACATGGATTTTGAAAATTCTAGAGAGAATTTTAAAAGCTTCAACAGAATTTCAACAATTTTGAGAGGGATTTGAAAAGTTTCAATGGGAATGGGAAGAATTGGGACAAAAATTGGAAAATTTTTAAGGGACTTTGAAAAAATTGCAACTGGAATTTTAGCCATTTTTTGACGTGAAATTGTAAACATGTGGCCATGGATTTTGAAAATTCTAGAGAGAATTTTAAAAGCTTCAAGAGAATTTCAACAATTTTGAGAGGGATTTGAAAAGTTTCAATGGGAATGGGAAGAATTGGGACAAAAATTGGAAAATTTTTAAGGGACTTTGAAAAAATTGCAACTGGAATTTTAGCCATTTTTTGACGTGAAATTGTAAACATGTGGACATGGATTTTGAAAATTCTAGAGAGAATTTTAAAAGCTTCAACAGAATTTCAACAATTTTGAGAGGGATTTGAAAAGTTTCAATGGGAATGGGAAGAATTGGGACAAAAATTGGAAAATTTTTAAGGGACTTTGAAAAAATTTCAACTGGAATTTTAGCCATTTTTTGACGTGAAATTGTAAACATGTGGACATGGATTTTGAAAATTCTAGAGAGAATTTTAAAAGCTTCAACAGAATTTCCACAATTTTGAGAGGGATTTGAAAAGTTTCAATGGGAATGGGAAGAATTGGGACAAAAATTGGAAAATTTTTCAGGGACTTTGAAAAATTGCAACTGGAATTTTAGCCATTTTTTGACGTGAAATTGTAAACATGTGGACATGGATTTTGAAAATTCTAGAGAGAATTTTAAAAGCTTCAAGAGAATTTCAACAATTTTGAGAGGGATTTGAAAAGTTTCAATGGGAATGGGAAGAATTGGGACAAAAATTGTAAAATTTTGAAGGGACTTTGAAAAAATTTCAACTGGAATTTTAGCAATTTTTTGACGTGAAATTGTAAACATGATAGAAGTGGATTTTGAAAATTCTAGAGAGAATTTTAAAAGCTTCAACAGAATTTCAACAATTTTGAGAGGGATTTGAAAAGTTTCAATGGGAATGGGAAGAATTGGGACAAAAATTGGAAAATTTTTAAGGGACTTTGAAAAAATTTCAACTGGAATTTTAGCCATTTTTTGACGTGAAATTGTAAACATGTGGACATGGATTTTGAAAATTCTAGAGAGAATTTTAAAAGCTTCAAGAGAATTTCAACAATTTTGAGAGGGATTTGAAAAGTTTCAATGGGAATGGGAAGAATTGGGACAAAAATTGGAAAATTTTTAAGGGACTTTGAAAAAATTGCAACTGGAATTTTAGCCATTTTTTGACGTGAAATTGTAAACATGTGGACATGGATTTTGAAAATTCTAGAGAGAATTTTAAAAGCTTCAACAGAATTTCAACAATTTTGAGAGGGATTTGAAAAGTTTCAATGGGAATGGGAAGAATTGGGACAAAAATTGGAAAATTTTTAAGGGACTTTGAAAAAATTTCAACTGGAATTTTAGCCATTTTTTGACGTGAAATTGTAAACATGTGGACATGGATTTTGAAAATTCTAGAGAGAATTTTAAAAGCTTCAACAGAATTTCCACAATTTTGAGAGGGATTTGAAAAGTTTCAATGGGAATGGGAAGAATTGGGACAAAAATTGGAAAATTTTTCAGGGACTTTGAAAAATTGCAACTGGAATTTTAGCCATTTTTTGACGTGAAATTGTAAACATGTGGACATGGATTTTGAAAATTCTAGAGAGAATTTTAAAAGCTTCAAGAGAATTTCAACAATTTTGAGAGGGATTTGAAAAGTTTCAATGGGAATGGGAAGAATTGGGACAAAAATTGTAAAATTTTGAAGGGACTTTGAAAAAATTTCAACTGGAATTTTAGCAATTTTTTGACGTGAAATTGTAAACATGATAGAAGTGGATTTTGAAAATTCTAGAGAGAATTTTAAAAGCTTCAACAGAATTTCAACAATTTTGAGAGGGATTTGAAAAGTTTCAATGGGAATGGGAAGAATTGGGACAAAAATTGGAAAATTTTTAAGGGACTTTGAAAAAATTTCAACTGGAATTTTAGCCATTTTTTGACGTGAAATTGTAAACATGTGGACATGGATTTTGAAAAATCTAGAGAGAATTTTAAAAGCTTCAACAGAATTTCAACAATTTTGAGAGGGATTTGAAAAGTTTCAATGGGAATGGGAAGAATTGGGACAAAAATTGGAAAATTTTTAAGGGACTTTGAAAAAATTGCAACTGGAATTTTAGCCATTTTTTGACGTGAAATTGTAAACATGTGGACATGGATTTTGAAAATTCTAGAGAGAATTTTAAAAGCTTCAACAGAATTTCAACAATTTTGAGAGGGATTTGAAAAGTTTCAATGGGAATGGGAAGAATTGGGACAAAAATTGGAAAATTTTTAAGGGACTTTGAAAAAATTTCAACTGGAATTTTAGCAATTTTTTGACGTGAAATTGTAAACATGTGGACATGGATTTTGAAAATTCTAGAGAGAATTTTAAAAGCTTCAAGAGAATTTCAACAATTTTGAGAGGGATTTGAAAAGTTTCAATGGGAATGGGAAGAATTGGGACAAAAATTGGAAATTTTTTAAGGGACTTTGAAAAAATTTCAACTGGAATTTTAGCAATTTTTTGACGTGAAATTGTAAACATGTGGACATGGATTTTGAAAATTCTAGAGAGAATTTTAAAAGCTTCAAGAGAATTTCAACAATTTTGAGAGGGATTTGAAAAGTTTCAATGGGAATGGGAAGAATTGGGACAAAAATTGGAAAATTTTGAAGGGACTTTGAAAAAATTTCAACTGGAATTTTAGCCATTTTTTGACGTGAAATTGTAAACATGTGGACATGGATTTTGAAAATTCTAGAGAGAATTTTAAAAGCTTCAAGAGAATTTCAACAATTTTGAGAGGGATTTGAAAAGTTTCAATGGGAATGGGAAGAATTGGGACAAAAATTGGAAAATTTTTAAGGGACTTTGAAAAAATTTCAACTGGAATTTTAGCCATTTTTTGATGTGCAATTGTAAACATGATGAAGTGGATTTTGAAAATTCTAGAGAGAATTTTAAAAGCTTCAACAGAATTTCAACAATTTTGAGAGGGATTTGAAAAGTTTCAATGGGAATGGGAAGAATTGGGACAAAAATTGGAAAATTTTTAAGGGACTTTGAAAAAATTTCAGCTGTAATTTTAGCCATTTTTTGGCATGAAATTGTAAACATGTGGACATGGATTTTGAAAATTCTAGAGAGAATTTTAAAAGCTTCCACAGAATTTCAACAATTTTGAGAGGGATTTGAAAAGTTTCAATGGGAATGGGAAGAATTGGGACAAAAAATGGAAAATTTTTCAGGGACTTTGAAAAAATTTCAACTGGAATTTTAGCATTTTTTTGACGTGAAATTGTAAACATGTGGACATGGATTTTGAAAATTCTAGAGAGAATTTTAAAAGCTTCAAGAGAATTTCAACAATTTTGAGAGGGATTTGAAAAGTTTCAATGGGAATGGGAAGAATTGGGACAAAAATTGGAAAATTTTTCAGGGACTTTGAAAAAATTTCAACTGGCATTTTAGCCATTTTTTGACGTGAAATTGTAAACATGTGGACATGGATTTTGAAAATTCTAGAGAGAATTTTAAAAGCTTCAAGAGAATTTCAACAATTTTGAGAGGGATTTGAAAAGTTTCAATGGGAATGGGAAGAATTGGGACAAAAATTGGAAAATTTTTAAGGGACTTTGAAAAAATTTCAACTGGAATTTTAGCATTTTTTTGACGTGAAATTGTAGACATGTGGACATGGATTTTGAAAATTCTAGAGAGAATTTTAAAAGCTTCAACAGAATTTCCACAATTTTGAGAGGGATTTGAAAAGTTTCAATGGGAATGGGAAGAATTGGGACAAAAATTGGAAAATTTTTAAGGGACTTTGAAAAAATTTCAACTGGAAATTTAGCCATTTTTTGACGTGAAATTGTAAACATGTTGAAGTGGATTTTGAAAATTCTAGAGAGAATTTTAAAAGCTTCAACAGAATTTCCACACTTTTGAGAGGGATTTGAAAAGTTTCAATGGGAATGGGAAGAATTGGGACAAAAATTGGAAAATTTTTAAGGGACTTTGAAAAAATTTCAACTGGCATTTTAGCCATTTTTTGACGTGAAATTGTAAACATGTGGACATGGATTTTGAAAATTCTAGAGAGAATTTTAAAAGCTTCAACAGAATTTCAACAATTTTGAGAGGGATTTGAAAAGTTTCAATGGGAATGGGAAGAATTGGGACAAAAATTGGAAAATTTTTAAGGGACTTTGAAAAAATTTCAACTGGCATTTTAGCCATTTTTTGACGTGAAATTGTAAACATGTGGACATGGATTTTGAAAATTCTAGAGAGAATTTTAAAAGCTTCAACAGAATTTCCACGATTTTGAGAGGGATTTGAAAAGTTTCAATGGGAATGGGAAGAATTGGGACAAAAATTGGAAAATTTTTAAGGGACTTTGAAAAAATTTCAACTGGAATTTTAGCCATTTTTTGACGTGAAATTGTAAACATGTGGACATGGATTTTGAAAATTCTAGAGAGAATTTTAAAAGCTTCAACAGAATTTCCACAATTTTGAGAGGGATTTGAAAAGTTTCAATGGGAATGGGAAGAATTGGGACAAAAATTGGAAAATTTTTCAGGGACTTTGAAAAAATTGCAACTGGAATTTTAGCCATTTTTTGACGTGAAATTGTAAACATGTGGACATGGATTTTGAAAATTCTAGAGAGAATTTTAAAAGCTTCAAGAGAATTTCAACAATTTTGAGAGGGATTTGAAAAGTTTCAATGGGAATGGAAGAATTGGGACAAAAATTGGAAAATTTTTCAGGGACTTTGAAAAAATTTCAACTGGAATTTTAGCCATTTTTTGACGTGAAATTGTAAACATGTGGACATGGATTTTGAAAATTCTAGAGAGAATTTTAAAAGCTTCAACAGAATTTCAACAATTTTGAGAGGGATTTGAAAAGTTTCAATGGGAATGGGAAGAATTGGGACAAAAATTGGAAAATTTTTAAGGGACTTTGAAAAAATTTCAACTGGAATTTTAGCCATTTTTTGACGTGAAATTGTAAACATGTGGACATGGATTTTGAAAATTCTAGAGAGAATTTTAAAAGCTTCAACAGAATTTCAACAATTTTGAGAGGGATTTGAAAAGTTTCAATGGGAATGGGAAGAATTGGGACAAAAATTGGAAAATTTTTAAGGGACTTTGAAAAATTGCAACTGGAATTTTAGCCATTTTTTGACGTGAAATTGTAAACATGTGGCCATGGATTTTGAAAATTCTAGAGAGAATTTTAAAAGCTTCAAGAGAATTTCAACAATTTTGAGAGGGATTTGAAAAGTTTCAATGGGAATGGGAAGAATTGGGACAAAAATTGGAAAATTTTTCAGGGACTTTGAAAAAATTGCAACTGGAATTTTAGCCATTTTTTGACGTGAAATTGTAAACATGTGGACATGGATTTTGAAAATTCTAGAGAGAATTTTAAAAGCTTCAACAGAATTTCCACAATTTTGAGAGGGATTTGAAAAGTTTCAATGGGAATGGGAAGAATTGGGACAAAAATTGGAAAATTTTTCAGGGACTTTGAAAAAATTGCAACTGGAATTTTAGCCATTTTTTGACGTGAAATTGTAAACATGTGGACATGGATTTTGAAAATTCTAGAGAGAATTTTAAAAGCTTCAAGAGAATTTCAACAATTTTGAGAGGGATTTGAAAAGTTTCAATGGGAATGGGAAGAATTGGGACAAAAATTGGAAAATTTTGAAGGGACTTTGAAAAAATTTCAACTGGAATTTTAGCAATTTTTTGACGTGAAATTGTAAACATGATAGAAGTGGATTTTGAAAATTCTAGAGAGAATTTTAAAAGCTTCAACAGAATTTCAACAATTTTGAGAGGGATTTGAAAAGTTTCAATGGGAATGGGAAGAATTGGGACAAAAATTGGAAAATTTTTCAGGGACTTTGAAAAAATTGCAACTGGAATTTTAGCCATTTTTTGACGTGAAATTGTAAACATGTGGACATGGATTTTGAAAATTCTAGAGAGAATTTTAAAAGCTTCAACAGAATTTCAACAATTTTGAGAGGGATTTGAAAAGTTTCAATGGGAATGGGAAGAATTGGGACAAAAATTGGAAAATTTTTAAGGGACTTTGAAAAAATTTCAGCTGGAATTTTAGCCATTTTTTGACGTGAAATTGTAAACATGTGGACATGGATTTTGAAAATTCTAGAGAGAATTTTAAAAGCTTCAAGAGAATTTCAACAATTTTGAGAGGGATTTGAAAAGTTTCAATGGGAATGGGAAGAATTGGGACAAAAATTGGAAAATTTTTAAGGGACTTTGAAAAAATTTCAACTGGAATTTTAGCAATTTTTTGACGTGAAATTGTAAACATGTGGACATGGATTTTGAAAATTCTAGAGAGAATTTTAAAAGCTTCAACAGAATTTCCACAATTTTGAGAGGGATTTGAAAAGTTTCAATGGGAATGGGAAGAATTGGGACAAAAATTGGAAAATTTTTAAGGGACTTTGAAAAAATTGCAACTGGAATTTTAGCCATTTTTTGACGTGAAATTGTAAACATGTGGACATGGATTTTGAAAATTCTAGAGAGAATTTTAAAAGCTTCAACAGAATTTCAACAATTTTGAGAGGGATTTGAAAAGTTTCAATGGGAATGGGAAGAATTGGGACAAAAATTGGAAAATTTTAAGGGACTTTGAAAAAATTTCAACTGGAATTTTAGCAATTTTTTGACGTGAAATTGTAAACATGACGAAGTGGATTTTGAAAATTCTAGAGAGAATTTTAAAAGCTTCAACAGAATTTCAACAATTTTGAGAGGGATTTGAAAAGTTTCAATGGGAATGGGAAGAATTGGGACAAAAATTGGAAAATTTTTAAGGGACTTTGAAAAAATTTCAGCTGGAATTTTAGCCATTTTTTGGCATGAAATTGTAAACATGTGGACATGGATTTTGAAAATTCTAGAGAGAATTTTAAAAGCTTCCACAGAATTTCAACAATTTTGAGAGGGATTTGAAAAGTTTCAATGGGAATGGGAAGAATTGGGACAAAAATTGGAAAATTTTTAAGGGACTTTGAAAAAATTTCAACTGGCATTTTAGCCATTTTTTGACGTGAAATTGTAAACATGTGGCCATGGATTTTGAAAATTCTAGAGAGAATTTTAAAAGCTTCAACAGAATTTCAACAATTTTGAGAGGGATTTGAAAAGTTTCAATGGGAATGGGAAGAATTGGGACAAAAATTGGAAAATTTTTAAGGGACTTTGAAAAAATTTCAACTGGAATTTTAGCATTTTTTGACGTGAAATTGTAAACATGTGGCCATGGATTTTGAAAATTCTAGAGAGAATTTTAAAAGCTTCAAGAGAATTTCAACAATTTTGAGAGGGATTTGAAAAGTTTCAATGGGAATGGGAAGAATTGGGACAAAAATTGGAAAATTTTTAAGGGACTTTGAAAAAATTTCAACTGGAATTTTAGCATTTTTTTGACGTGAAATTGTAAACATGTGGACATGGATTTTGAAAATTCTAGAGAGAATTTTAAAAGCTTCAAGAGAATTTCAACAATTTTGAGAGGGATTTGAAAAGTTTCAATGGGAATGGAAGAATTGGGACAAAAATTGGAAAATTTTTAAGGGACTTGGAAAAAATTTCAACTGGAATTTTAGCCATTTTTTGATGTGAAATTGTAAACATGTGGACATGGATTTTGAAAATTCTAGAGAGAATTTTAAAAGCTTCAAGAGAATTTCAACAATTTTGAGAGGGATTTGAAAAGTTTCAATGGGAATGGGAAGAATTGGGACAAAAATTGGAAAATTTTTAAGGGACTTTGAAAAAATTTCAACTGGAATTTTAGCATTTTTTTGACGTGAAATTGTAAACATGTGGACATGGATTTTGAAAATTCTAGAGAGAATTTTAAAAGCTTCAACAGAATTTCCACAATTTTGAGAGGGATTTGAAAAGTTTCAATGGGAATGGAAGAATTGGGACAAAAATTGGAAAATTTTTAAGGGACTTTGAAAAAATTTCAACTGGAAATTTAGCCATTTTTTGACGTGAAATTGTAAACATGTTGAAGTGGATTTTGAAAATTCTAGAGAGAATTTTAAAAGCTTCAACAGAATTTCCACAATTTTGAGAGGGATTTGAAAAGTTTCAATGGGAATGGGAAGAATTGGGACAAAAATTGGAAAATTTTTAAGGGACTTTGAAAAAATTTCAACTGGAATTTTAGCCATTTTTTGACGTGAAATTGTAAACATGTGGACATGGATTTTGAAAATTCTAGAGAGAATTTTAAAAGCTTCAACAGAATTTCAACAATTTTGAGAGGGATTTGAAAAGTTTCAATGGGAATGGGAAGAATTGGGACAAAAATTGGAAAATTTTTAAGGGACTTTGAAAAAATTTCAACTGGCATTTTAGCCATTTTTTGACGTGAAATTGTAAACATGTGGACATGGATTTTGAAAATTCTAGAGAGAATTTTAAAAGCTTCAACAGAATTTCCACAATTTTGAGAGGGATTTGAAAAGTTTCAATGGGAATGGGAAGAATTGGGACAAAAATTGGAAAATTTTTCAGGGACTTTGAAAAAATTGCAACTGGAATTTTAGCCATTTTTTGACGTGAAATTGTAAACATGTGGACATGGATTTTGAAAATTCTAGAGAGAATTTTAAAAGCTTCAACAGAATTTCAACAATTTTGAGAGGGATTTGAAAAGTTTCAATGGGAATGGGAAGAATTGGGACAAAAATTGGAAAATTTTTAAGGGACTTTGAAAAAATTTCAACTGGAATTTTAGCCATTTTTTGACGTGAAATTGTAAACATGTGGACATGGATTTTGAAAATTCTAGAGAGAATTTTAAAAGCTTCAACAGAATTTCAACAATTTTGAGAGGGATTTGAAAAGTTTCAATGGGAATGGGAAGAATTGGGACAAAAATTGGAAAATTTTTAAGGGACTTTGAAAAAATTTCAGCTGGAATTTTAGCCATTTTTTGGCATGAAATTGTAAACATGTGGACATGGATTTTGAAAATTCTAGAGAGAATTTTAAAAGCTTCCACAGAATTTCAACAATTTTGAGAGGGATTTGAAAAGTTTCAATGGGAATGGGAAGAATTGGGACAAAAATTGGAAAATTTTTAAGGGACTTTGAAAAAATTTCAACTGGAATTTTAGCATTTTTTTGACGTGAAATTGTAAACATGTGGCCATGGATTTTGAAAATTCTAGAGAGAATTTTAAAAGCTTCAACAGAATTTCAACAATTTTGAGAGGGATTTGAAAAGTTTCAATGGGAATGGGAAGAATTGGGACAAAAATTGGAAAATTTTTAAGGGACTTTGAAAAAATTTCAACTGGAATTTTAGCATTTTTTTGACGTGAAATTGTAAACATGTGGACATGGATTTTGAAAATTCTAGAGAGAATTTTAAAAGCTTCAAGAGAATTTCAACAATTTTGAGAGGGATTTGAAAAGTTTCAATGGGAATGGGAAGAATTGGGACAAAAATTGGAAAATTTTTCAGGGACTTTGAAAAAATTTCAACTGGAATTTTAGCATTTTTTTGACGTGAAATTGTAAACATGTGGACATGGATTTTGAAAATTCTAGAGAGAATTTTAAAAGCTTCAAGAGAATTTCAACAATTTTGAGAGGGATTTGAAAAGTTTCAATGGGAATAGGAAGAATTGGGACAAAAATTGGAAAATTTTTAAGGGACTTGGAAAAAATTTCAACTGGAATTTTAGCCATTTTTTGATGTGAAATTGTAAACATGTGGACATGGATTTTGAAAATTCTAGAGAGAATTTTAAAAGCTTCAAGAGAATTTCAACAATTTTGAGAGGGATTTGAAAAGTTTCAATGGGAATGGGAAGAATTGGGACAAAAATTGGAAAATTTTTAAGGGACTTTGAAAAAATTTCAACTGGAATTTTAGCATTTTTTTGACGTGAAATTGTAAACATGTGGACATGGATTTTGAAAATTCTAGAGAGAATTTTAAAAGCTTCAAGAGAATTTCAACAATTTTGAGAGGGATTTGAAAAGTTTCAATGGGAATGGGAAGAATTGGGACAAAAATTGGAAAATTTTTAAGGGACTTTGAAAAAATTTCAACTGGAAATTTAGCCATTTTTTGACGTGAAATTGTAAACATGTTGAAGTGGATTTTGAAAATTCTAGAGAGAATTTTAAAAGCTTCAACAGAATTTCCACAATTTTGAGAGGGATTTGAAAAGTTTCAATGGGAATGGGGAAGAATTGGGACAAAAATTGGAAAATTTTTAAGGGACTTTGAAAAAATTTCAACTGGCATTTTAGCCATTTTTTGACGTGAAATTGTAAACATGTGGACATGGATTTTGAAAATTCTAGAGAGAATTTTAAAAGCTTCAACAGAATTTCAACAATTTTGAGAGGGATTTGAAAAGTTTCAATGGGAATGGGAAGAATTGGGACAAAAATTGGAAAATTTTTAAGGGACTTTGAAAAAATTTCAACTGGCATTTTAGCCATTTTTTGACGTGAAATTGTAAACATGTGGACATGGATTTTGAAAATTCTAGAGAGAATTTTAAAAGCTGCAAGAGAATTTCAACAATTTTGAGAGGGATTTGAAAAGTTTCAATGGGAATGGGAAGAATTGGGACAAAAATTGGAAAATTTTTCAGGGACTTTGAAAAAATTTCAACTGGAATTTTAGCAATTTTTTTACGTGAAATTGTAAACATGTGGCCATGGATTTTGAAAATTCTAGAGAGAATTTTAAAAGCTTCAAGAGAATTTCAACAATTTTGAGAGGGATTTGAAAAGTTTCAATGGGATGGGAAGAATTGGGACGAAAATTGGAAAATTTTTAAGGGACTTTGAAAAAATTTCAACTGGAATTTTAGCCATTTTTTGACGTGAAATTGTAAACATGTGGACATGGATTTTGAAAATTCTAGAGAGAATTTTAAAAGCTTCAACAGAATTTCAACAATTTTGAGAGGGATTTGAAAAGTTTCAATGGGAATGGGAAGAATTGGGACAAAAATTGGAAAATTTTTAAGGGACTTTGAAAAAATTTCAACTGGAATTTTAGCCATTTTTTTGACGTGAAATTGTAAACATGTGGCCATGGATTTTGAAAATTCTAGAGAGAATTTTAAAAGCTTCAACAGAATTTCAACAATTTTGAGAGGGATTTGAAAAGATTCAATGGGAATGGGAAGAATTGGGACAAAAATTGGAAAATTTTTAAGGGACTTTGAAAAAATTTCAACTGGAATTTTAGCCATTTTTTGACGTGAAATTGTAAACATGTTGAAGTGGATTTTGAAAATTCTAGAGAGAATTTTAAAAGCTTCAACAGAATTTCAACAATTTTGAGAGGGATTTGAAAAGTTTCAATGGGAATGGGAAGAATTGGGACAAAAATTGGAAAATTTTGAAGGGACTTTGAAAAAATTTCAACTGGAATTTTAGCAATTTTTTTACGTGAAATTGTAAACATGTGGCCATGGATTTTGAAAATTCTAGAGAGAATTTTAAAAGCTTCAACAGAATTTCAACAATTTTGAGAGGGATTTGAAAAGTTTCAATGGGAATGGGAAGAATTGGGACGAAAATTGGAAAATTTTTAAGGGACTTTGAAAAAATTTCAACTGGAATTTTAGGCAGTTTTTTGACGTGAAATTGTAAACATGTGGACATGGATTTTGACAATTCTAGAGAGAATTTTAAAAGCTTCAACAGAATTTCCACAGTTTTGAGAGGGATTTGAAAAGTTTCAATGGGAATGGGAAGAATTGGGACAAAAATTGGAAAATTTTTCAGGGACTTTGAAAAAATTGCAACTGGAATTTTAGCCATTTTTTGACGTGAAATTGTAAACATGTGGACATGGATTTTGAAAATTCTAGAGAGAATTTTAAAAGCTTCAAGAGAATTTCAACAATTTTGAGAGGGATTTGAAAAGTTTCAATGGGAATGGAAGAATTGGGACAAAAATTGGAAAATTTTTCAGGGACTTCGAAAAAATTTCAACTGGAATTTTAGCCATTTTTTGACGTGAAATTGTAAACATGATGAAGTGGATTTTGAAAATTCTAGAGAGAATTTTAAAAGCTTCAACAGAATTTCCACAATTTTGAGAGGGATTTGAAAAGTTTCAATGGGAATGGGAAGAATTGGGACAAAAATTGGAAAATTTTGAAGGGACTTTGAAAAAATTTCAACTGGAATTTTAGCCATTTTTTGACGTGAAATTGTAAACATGTGGACATGGATTTTGAAAATTCTAGAGAGAATTTTAAAAGCTTCAACAGAATTTCCACAATTTTGAGAGGGATTTGAAAAGTTTCAATGGGAATGGGAAGAATTGGGACAAAAATTGGAAAATTTTTAAGGGACTTTGAAAAAATTTCAACTGGAATTTTAGCCATTTTTTGACGTGAAATTGTAAACATGTGGACATGGATTTTGAAAATTCTAGAGAGAATTTTAAAAGCTTCAAGAGAATTTCAACAATTTTGAGAGGGATTTGAAAAGTTTCAATGGGAATGGGAAGAATTGGGACAAAAATTGGAAAATTTTTCAGGGACTTTGAAAAAATTTCAACTGGAATTTTAGCCATTTTTTGACGTGAAATTGTAAACATGTGGCCATGGATTTTGAAAATTCTAGAGAGAATTTTAAAAGCTTCAACAGAATTTCAACAATTTTGAGAGGGATTTGAAAAGTTTCAATGGGAATGGAAGAATTGGGACAAAAATTGGAAAATTTTTAAGGGACTTTGAAAAAATTGCAACTGGAATTTTAGCCATTTTTTGACGTGAAATTGTAAACATGTGGACATGGATTTTGAAAATTCTAGAGAGAATTTTAAAAGCTTCAAGAGAATTTCCACAATTTTGAGAGGGATTTGAAAAGTTTCAATGGGAATGGGAAGAATTGGGACAAAAATTGGAAAATTTTTAAGGGACTTTGAAAAAATTTCAACTGGAATTTTAGCCATTTTTTGATGTGAAATTGTAAACATGTGGACATGGATTTGAAAATTCTAGAGAGAATTTTAAAAGCTTCAACAGAATTTCCACAATTTTGAGAGGGATTTGAAAAGTTTCAATGGGAATGGGAAGAATTGGGACAAAAATTGGAAAATTTTTAAGGGACTTTGAAAAAATTTCAACTGGAAATTTAGCCATTTTTTGACGTGAAATTGTAAACATCTGGACATGGATTTTGAAAAATCTAGAGAGAATTTTAAAAGCTTCAACAGAATTTCCACAATTTTGAGAGGGATTTGAAAAGTTTCAATGGGAATGGGAAGAATTGGGACAAAAATTGGAAAATTTTTCAGGGACTTTGAAAAAATTGCAACTGGAATTTTAGCCATTTTTTGACGTGAAATTGTAAACATGTGGACATGGATTTTGAAAATTCTAGAGAGAATTTTAAAAGCTTCAAGAGAATTTCAACAATTTTGAGAGGGATTTGAAAAGTTTCAATGGGAATGGGAAGAATTGGGACAAAAATTGGAAAATTTTTAAGGGACTTTGAAAAAATTTCAACTGGAATTTTAGCAATTTTTTGACGTGAAATTGTAAACATGATGAAGTGGATTTTGAAAATTCTAGAGAGAATTTTAAAAGCTTCAACAGAATTTCAACAATTTTGAGAGGGATTTGAAAAGTTTCAATGGGAATGGGAAGAATTGGGACAAAAATTGGAAAATTTTTAAGGGACTTTGAAAAAATTTCAGCTGGAATTTTAGCAATTTTTTGGCATGAAATTGTAAACATGTGGACATGGATTTTGAAAATTCTAGAGAGAATTTTAAAAGCTTCAAGAGAATTTCAACAATTTTGAGAGGGATTTGAAAAGTTTCAATGGGAATGGGAAGAATTGGGACAAAAATTGGAAAATTTTTCAGGGACTTTGAAAAAATTTCAACTGGAATTTTAGCATTTTTTTGACGTGAAATTGTAAACATGTGGACATGGATTTTGAAAATTCTAGAGAGAATTTTAAAAGCTTCAAGAGAATTTCAACAATTTTGAGAGGGATTTGAAAAGTTTCAATGGGAATGGGAAGAATTGGGACAAAAATTGGAAAATTTTTAAGGGACTTTGAAAAAATTTCAACTGGAAATTTAGCCATTTTTTGACGTGAAATTGTAAACATGTTGAAGTGGATTTTGAAAATTCTAGAGAGAATTTTAAAAGCTTCAACAGAATTTCCACAATTTTGAGAGGGATTTGAAAAGTTTCAATGGGAATGGGAAGAATTGGGACAAAAATTGGAAAATTTTTAAGGGACTTTGAAAAAATTTCAACTGGAATTTTAGCCATTTTTTGACGTGAAATTGTAAACATGTGGACATGGATTTTGAAAATTCTAGAGAGAATTTTAAAAGCTTCAACAGAATTTCAACAATTTTGAGAGGGATTTGAAAAGTTTCAGTGGGAATGGGAAGAATTGGGACAAAAATTGGAAAATTTTTAAGGGACTTTGAAAAAATTTCAACTGGCATTTTAGCCATTTTTTGACGTGAAATTGTAAACATGTGGACATGGATTTTGAAAATTCTAGAGAGAATTTTAAAAGCTGCAAGAGAATTTCAACAATTTTGAGAGGGATTTGAAAAGTTTCAATGGGAATGGGAAGAATTGGGACAAAAATTGGAAAATTTTTCAGGGACTTTGAAAAAATTTCAACTGGAATTTTAGCAATTTTTTTACGTGAAATTGTAAACATGTGGCCATGGATTTTGAAAATTCTAGAGAGAATTTTAAAAGCTTCAAGAGAATTTCAACAATTTTGAGAGGGATTTGAAAAGTTTCAATGGGAATGGGAAGAATTGGGACGAAAATTGGAAAATTTTTAAGGGACTTTGAAAAAATTTCAACTGGAATTTTAGCCATTTTTTGACGTGAAATTGTAAACATGTGGACATGGATTTTGAAAATTCTAGAGAGAATTTTAAAAGCTTCAACAGAATTTCAACAATTTTGAGAGGGATTTGAAAAGTTTCAATGGGAATGGGAAGAATTGGGACAAAAATTGGAAAATTTTTAAGGGACTTTGAAAAAATTTCAACTGGAATTTTAGCCATTTTTTGACGTGAAATTGTAAACATGTGGCCATGGATTTTGAAAATTCTAGAGAGAATTTTAAAAGCTTCAACAGAATTTCAACAATTTTGAGAGGGATTTGAAAAGATTCAATGGGAATGGGAAGAATTGGGACAAAAATTGGAAAATTTTTAAGGGACTTTGAAAAAATTTCAACTGGAATTTTAGCCATTTTTTGACGTGAAATTGTAAACATGTTGAAGTGGATTTTGAAAATTCTAGAGAGAATTTTAAAAGCTTCAACAGAATTTCAACAATTTTGAGAGGGATTTGAAAAGTTTCAATGGGAATGGGAAGAATTGGGACAAAAATTGGAAAATTTTGAAGGGACTTTGAAAAAATTTCAACTGGAATTTTAGCAATTTTTTGACGTGAAATTGTAAACATGTGGCCATGGATTTTGAAAATTCTAGAGAGAATTTTAAAAGCTTCAACAGAATTTCAACAATTTTGAGAGGGATTTGAAAAGTTTCAATGGGAATGGGAAGAATTGGGACGAAAATTGGAAAATTTTTAAGGGACTTTGAAAAAATTTCAACTGGAATTTTAGGCAGTTTTTTGACGTGAAATTGTAAACATGTGGACATGGATTTTGAAAATTCTAGAGAGAATTTTAAAAGCTTCAACAGAATTTCAACAATTTTGAGAGGGATTTGAAAAGTTTCAATGGGAATGGGAAGAATTGGGACAAAAATTGGAAATTTTTTAAGGGACTTTGAAAAAATTGCAACTGGAATTTTAGCCATTTTTTGACGTGAAATTGTAAACATGTGGACATGGATTTTGAAAAATCTAGAGAGAATTTTAAAAGCTTCAACAGAATTTCCACAGTTTTGAGAGGGATTTGAAAAGTTTCAATGGGAATGGGAAGAATTGGGACAAAAATTGGAAAATTTTTCAGGGACTTTGAAAAAATTGCAACTGGAATTTTAGCCATTTTTTGACGTGAAATTGTAAACATGTGGACATGGATTTTGAAAATTCTAGAGAGAATTTTAAAAGCTTCAAGAGAATTTCAACAATTTTGAGAGGGATTTGAAAAGTTTCAATGGGAATGGGAAGAATTGGGACAAAAATTGGAAAATTTTTCAGGGACTTCGAAAAAATTTCAACTGGAATTTTAGCCATTTTTTGACGTGAAATTGTAAACATGATGAAGTGGATTTTGAAAATTCTAGAGAGAATTTTAAAAGCTTCAACAGAATTTCCACAATTTTGAGAGGGATTTGAAAAGTTTCAATGGGAATGGGAAGAATTGGGACAAAAATTGGAAAATTTTGAAGGGACTTTGAAAAAATTTCAACTGGAATTTTAGCCATTTTTTGACGTGAAATTGTAAACATGTGGACATGGATTTTGAAAATTCTAGAGAGAATTTTAAAAGCTTCAACAGAATTTCCACAATTTTGAGAGGGATTTGAAAAGTTTCAATGGGAATGGGAAGAATTGGGACAAAAATTGGAAAATTTTTAAGGGACTTTGAAAAAATTTCAACTGGAATTTTAGCCATTTTTTGACGTGAAATTGTAAACATGTGGACATGGATTTTGAAAATTCTAGAGAGAATTTTAAAAGCTTCAAGAGAATTTCAACAATTTTGAGAGGGATTTGAAAAGTTTCAATGGGAATGGGAAGAATTGGGACAAAAATTGGAAAATTTTTCAGGGACTTTGAAAAAATTTCAACTGGAATTTTAGCAATTTTTTGACGTGAAATTGTAAACATGTGGCCATGGATTTTGAAAATTCTAGAGAGAATTTTAAAAGCTTCAACAGAATTTCAACAATTTTGAGAGGGATTTGAAAAGTTTCAATGGGAATGGGAAGAATTGGGACAAAAATTGGAAAATTTTTAAGGGACTTTGAAAAAATTGCAACTGGAATTTTAGCCATTTTTTGACGTGAAATTGTAAACATGTGGACATGGATTTTGAAAATTCTAGAGAGAATTTTAAAAGCTTCAAGAGAATTTCCACAATTTTGAGAGGGATTTGAAAAGTTTCAATGGGAATGGGAAGAATTGGGACAAAAATTGGAAAATTTTTAAGGGACTTTGAAAAAATTTCAACTGGAATTTTAGCCATTTTTTGATGTGAAATTGTAAACATGTGGACATGGATTTTGAAAATTCTAGAGAGAATTTTAAAAGCTTCAACAGAATTTCCACAATTTTGAGAGGGATTTGAAAAGTTTCAATGGGAATGGGAAGAATTGGGACAAAAATTGGAAAATTTTTAAGGGACTTTGAAAAAATTTCAACTGGAAATTTAGCCATTTTTTGACGTGAAATTGTAAACATGTGGACATGGATTTTGAAAAATCTAGAGAGAATTTTAAAAGCTTCAACAGAATTTCCACAATTTTGAGAGGGATTTGAAAAGTTTCAATGGGAATGGGAAGAATTGGGACAAAAATTGGAAAATTTTTCAGGGACTTTGAAAAAATTGCAACTGGAATTTTAGCCATTTTTTGACGTGAAATTGTAAACATGTGGACATGGATTTTGAAAATTCTAGAGAGAATTTTAAAAGCTTCAAGAGAATTTCAACAATTTTGAGAGGGATTTGAAAAGTTTCAATGGGAATGGGAAGAATTGGGACAAAAATTGGAAAATTTTTAAGGGACTTTGAAAAAATTTCAACTGGAATTTTAGCAATTTTTTGACGTGAAATTGTAAACATGATGAAGTGGATTTTGAAAATTCTAGAGAGAATTTTAAAAGCTTCAACAGAATTTCAACAATTTTGAGAGGGATTTGAAAAGTTTCAATGGGAATGGGAAGAATTGGGACAAAAATTGGAAAATTTTTAAGGGACTTTGAAAAAATTTCAGCTGGAATTTTAGCAATTTTTTGGCATGAAATTGTAAACATGTGGCCATGGATTTTGAAAATTCTAGAGAGAATTTTAAAAGCTTCAACAGAATTTCCACAATTTTGAGAGGGATTTGAAAAGTTTCAATGGGAATAGGAAGAATTGGGACAAAAATTGGAAAATTTTTAAGGGACTTTGAAAAAATTTCAACTGGCATTTTAGCCATTTTTTGACGTGAAATTGTAAACATGTGGCCATGGATTTTGAAAATTCTAGAGAGAATTTTAAAAGCTTCAAGAGAATTTCAACAGTTTTGAGAGGGATTTGAAAAGTTTCAATGGGAATGGGAAGAATTGGGACAAAAATTGGAAAATTTTTAAGGGACTTTGAAAAAATTTCAACTGGAATTTTAGCCATTTTTTGACGTGAAATTGTAAACATGTGGACATGGATTTTGAAAATTCTAGAGAGAATTTTAAAAGCTTCAAGAGAATTTCAACAATTTTGAGAGGGATTTGAAAAGTTTCAATGGGAATGGGAAGAATTGGGACAAAAATTGGAAAATTTTTCAGGGACTTTGAAAAAATTTCAACTGGAATTTTAGCCATTTTTTGACGTGAAATTGTAAACATGATGAAGTGGATTTTGAAAATTCTAGAGAGAATTTTAAAAGCTTCAACAGAATTTCCACAATTTTGAGAGGGATTTGAAAAGTTTCAATGGGAATGGGAAGAATTGGGACAAAAATTGGAAAATTTTTCAGGGACTTTGAAAAAATTTCAACTGGAATTTTAGCCATTTTTTGACGTGAAATTGTAAACATGTGGACATGGATTTTGAAAATTCTAGAGAGAATTTTAAAAGCTTCAAGAGAATTTCAACAATTTTGAGAGGGATTTGAAAAGTTTCAATGGGAATGGGAAGAATTGGGACAAAAATTGGAAAATTTTTAAGGGACTTTGAAAAAATTTCAACTGGAATTTTAGCCATTTTTTGACGTGAAATTGTAAACATGTGGCCATGGATTTTGAAAATTCTAGAGAGAATTTTAAAAGCTTCAAGAGAATTTCAACAATTTTGAGAGGGATTTGAAAAGTTTCAATGGGAATGGGAAGAATTGGGACAAAAATTGGAAAATTTTTAAGGGACTTTGAAAAAATTTCAACTGGAATTTTAGCCATTTTTTGACGTGAAATTGTAAACATGTGGCCATGGATTTTGAAAATTCTAGAGAGAATTTTAAAAGCTTCAAGAGAATTTCAACAATTTTGAGAGGGATTTGAAAAGTTTCAATGGGAATAGGAAGAATTGGGACAAAAATTGGAAAATTTTTAAGGGACTTTGAAAAAATTTCAACTGGAATTTTAGCCATTTTTTGACGTGAAATTGTAAACATGTGGACATGGATTTTGAAAATTCTAGAGAGAATTTTAAAAGCTTCAAGAGAATTTCAACAATTTTGAGAGGGATTTGAAAAGTTTCAATGGGAATGGGAAGAATTGGGACAAAAATTGGAAAATTTTTAAGGGACTTTGAAAAAATTTCAACTGGAATTTTAGCAATTTTTTGACGTGAAATTGTAAACATGTGGACATGGATTTTGAAAATTCTAGAGAGAATTTTAAAAGCTTCAAGAGAATTTCAACAATTTTGAGAGGGATTTGGAAAGTTTCAATGGGAATGGGAAGAATTGGGACAAAAATTGGAAAATTTTTAAGGGACTTTGAAAAAATTTCAACTGGAATTTTAGCCATTTTTTGACGTGAAATTGTAAACATGATGAAGTGGATTTTGAAAATTCTAGAGAGAATTTTAAAAGCTTCAAGAGAATTTCAACAATTTTGAGAGGGATTTGAAAAGTTTCAATGGGAATGGGAAGAATTGGGACAAAAATTGGAAAATTTTTAAGGGACTTTGAAAAAATTTCAACTGGAATTTTAGCAATTTTTTTACGTGAAATTGTAAACATGTGGCCATGGATTTTGAAAATTCTAGAGAGAATTTTAAAAGCTTCAAGAGAATTTCAACAATTTTGAGAGGGATTTGAAAAGTTTCAATGGGAATGGGAAGAATTGGGACGAAAATTGGAAAATTTTTAAGGGACTTTGAAAAAATTTCAACTGGAATTTTAGCAATTTTTTGACGTGAAATTGTAAACATGTGGACATGGATTTTGAAAATTCTAGAGAGAATTTTAAAAGCTTCAACAGAATTTCAACAATTTTGAGAGGGATTTGAAAAGTTTCAATGGGAATGGGAAGAATTGGGACAAAAATTGGAAAATTTTTAAGGGACTTTGAAAAAATTTCAACTGGAATTTTAGCCATTTTTTTATGTGAAATTGTAAACATGATGAAGTGGATTTTGAAAATTCTAGAGAGAATTTTAAAAGCTTCAACAGAATTTCAACAATTTTGAGAGGGATTTGAAAAGTTTCAATGGGAATGGGAAGAATTGGGACAAAAATTGGAAAATTTTTAAGGGACTTTGAAAAAATTTCAACTGGCATTTTAGCAATTTTTTGACGTGAAATTGTAAACATGATGAAGTGGATTTTGAAAATTCTAGAGAGAATTTTAAAAGCTTCAAGAGAATTTCAACAATTTTGAGAGGGATTTGAAAAGTTTCAATGGGAATGGGAAGAATTGGGACAAAAATTGGAAAATTTTTAAGGGACTTTGAAAAAATTTCAACTGGAATTTTAGCAATTTTTTTTACGTGAAATTGTAAACATGTGGACATGGATTTTGAAAATTCTAGAGAGAATTTTAAAGCTTCAAGAGAATTTCAACAATTTTGAGAGGGATTTGAAAAGTTTCAATGGGAATGGGAAGAATTGGGACAAAAATTGGAAAATTTTTCAGGGACTTTGAAAAAATTTCAACTGGAATTTTAGCCATTTTTTGACGTGAAATTGTAAACATGTGGACATGGATTTTGAAAATTCTAGAGAGAATTTTAAAAGCTTCAAGAGAATTTCAACAATTTTGAGAGGGATTTGAAAAGTTTCAATGGGAATGGGAAGAATTGGGACAAAAATTGGAAAATTTTTAAGGGACTTTGAAAAAATTTCAACTGGAATTTTAGCCATTTTTTGACGTGAAATTGTAAACATGTGGCCATGGATTTTGAAAATTCTAGAGAGAATTTTAAAAGCTTCAAGAGAATTTCAACAATTTTGAGAGGGATTTGAAAAGTTTCAATGGGAATGGGAAGAATTGGGACAAAAATTGGAAAATTTTTAAGGGACTTTGAAAAAATTTCAACTGGAATTTTAGCCATTTTTTGACGTGAAATTGTAAACATGTGGACATGGATTTTGAAAATTCTAGAGAGAATTTTAAAAGCTTCAAGAGAATTTCAACAATTTTGAGAGGGATTTGAAAAGTTTCAATGGGAATGGGAAGAATTGGGACGAAAATTGGAAAATTTTTAAGGGACTTTGAAAAAATTTCAACTGGAATTTTAGCCATTTTTTGACGTGAAATTGTAAACATGTGGACATGGATTTTGAAAATTCTAGAGAGAATTTTAAAAGCTTCAAGAGAATTTCAACAATTTTGAGAGGGATTTGAAAAGTTTCAATGGGAATGGGAAGAATTGGGACAAAAATTGGAAAATTTTTCAGGGACTTTGAAAAAATTGCAACTGGAATTTTAGCCATTTTTTGACGTGAAATTGTAAACATGATGAAGTGGATTTTGAAAATTCTAGAGAGAATTTTAAAAGCTTCAAGAGAATTTCAACAATTTTGAGAGGGATTTGAAAAGTTTCAATGGGAATGGGAAGAATTGGGACAAAAATTGGAAAATTTTTAAGGGACTTTGAAAAAATTTCAACTGGAATTTTAGCAATTTTTTTACGTGAAATTGTAAACATGTGGCCATGGATTTTGAAAATTCTAGAGAGAATTTTAAAAGCTTCAAGAGAATTTCAACAATTTTGAGAGGGATTTGAAAAGTTTCAATGGGAATGGGAAGAATTGGGACGAAAATTGGAAAATTTTTAAGGGACTTTGAAAAAATTTCAACTGGAATTTTAGCCATTTTTTGACGTGAAATTGTAAACATGTGGACATGGATTTTGAAAATTCTAGAGAGAATTTTAAAAGCTTCAAGAGAATTTCAACAATTTTGAGAGGGATTTGAAAAGTTTCAATGGGAATGGGAAGAATTGGGACAAAAATTGGAAAATTTTTAAGGGACTTTGAAAAAATTTCAACTGGAATTTTAGCCATTTTTTGACGTGAAATTGTAAACATGTGGACATGGATTTTGAAAATTCTAGAGAGAATTTTAAAAGCTTCAAGAGAATTTCAACAATTTTGAGAGGGATTTGAAAAGATTCAATGGGAATGGGAAGAATTGGGACAAAAATTGGAAAATTTTTCAGGGACTTTGAAAAAATTTCAACTGGAATTTTAGCCATTTTTTTATGTGAAATTGTAAACATGATGAAGTGGATTTTGAAAATTCTAGAGAGAATTTTAAAAGCTTCAACAGAATTTCAACAATTTTGAGAGGGATTTGAAAAGTTTCAATGGGAATGGGAAGAATTGGGACAAAAATTGGAAAATTTTTAAGGGACTTTGAAAAAATTTCAACTGGCATTTTAGCAATTTTTTGACGTGAAATTGTAAACATGTGGCCATGGATTTTGAAAATTCTAGAGAGAATTTTAAAAGCTTCAACAGAATTTCCACAATTTTGAGAGGGATTTGAAAAGTTTCAATGGGAATGGGAAGAATTGGGACAAAAATTGGAAAATTTTTAAGGGACTTTGAAAAAATTTCAACTGGAATTTTAGCCATTTTTTGACGTGAAATTGTAAACATGTGGCCATGGATTTTGAAAATTCTAGAGAGAATTTTAAAAGCTTCAAGAGAATTTCAACAATTTTGAGAGGGATTTGAAAAGTTTCAATGGGAATGGGAAGAATTGGGACAAAAATTGGAAAATTTTTAAGGGACTTTGAAAAAATTTCAACTGGAATTTTAGCCATTTTTTGACGTGAAATTGTAAACATGTGGACATGGATTTTGAAAATTCTAGAGAGAATTTTAAAAGCTTCAAGAGAATTTCAACAATTTTGAGAGGGATTTGAAAAGTTTCAATGGGAATGGGAAGAATTGGGACGAAAATTGGAAAATTTTTAAGGGACTTTGAAAAAATTTCAACTGGAATTTTAGCCATTTTTTGACGTGAAATTGTAAACATGTGGACATGGATTTTGAAAATTCTAGAGAGAATTTTAAAAGCTTCAAGAGAATTTCAACAATTTTGAGAGGGATTTGAAAAGTTTCAATGGGAATGGGAAGAATTGGGACAAAAATTGGAAAATTTTTAAGGGACTTTGAAAAAATTTCAACTGGAATTTTAGCAATTTTTTGACGTGAAATTGTAAACATGTGGACATGGATTTTGAAAATTCTAGAGAGAATTTTAAAAGCTTCAAGAGAATTTCAACAATTTTGAGAGGGATTTGAAAAGTTTCAATGGGAATGGGAAGAATTGGGACAAAAATTGGAAAATTTTTAAGGGACTTAGAAAAAATTTCAACTGGAATTTTAGCCATTTTTTTATGTGAAATTGTAAACATGATGAAGTGGATTTTGAAAATTCTAGAGAGAATTTTAAAAGCTTCAAGAGAATTTCAACAATTTTGAGAGGGATTTGAAAAGTTTCAATGGGAATGGGAAGAATTGGGACAAAAATTGGAAAATTTTTAAGGGACTTTGAAAAAATTTCAACTGGCATTTTAGCAATTTTTTGACGTGAAATTGTAAACATGATGAAGTGGATTTTGAAAATTCTAGAGAGAATTTTAAAAGCTTCAAGAGAATTTCAACAATTTTGAGAGGGATTTGAAAAGTTTCAATGGGAATGGGAAGAATTGGGACAAAAATTGGAAAATTTTTAAGGGACTTTGAAAAAATTTCAACTGGAATTTTAGCCATTTTGTTACGTGAAATTGTAAACATGTGGACATGGATTTTGAAAATTCTAGAGAGAATTTTAAAAGCTTCAACAGAATTTCAACAATTTTGAGAGGGATTTGAAAAGTTTCAATGGGAATGGGAAGAATTGGGACAAAAATTGGAAATTTTTTAAGGGACTTTGAAAAAATTTCAACTGGAATTTTAGCAATTTTTTGACGTGAAATTGTAAACATGTGGACATGGATTTTGAAAATTCTAGAGAGAATTTTAAAAGCTTCAACAGAATTTCCACAATTTTGAGAGGGATTTGAAAAGTTTCAATGGGAATGGGAAGAATTGGGACAAAAATTGGAAAATTTTTCAGGGACTTTGAAAAAATTTCAACTGGAATTTTAGCCATTTTTTGACGTGAAATTGTAAACATGTGGCCATGGATTTTGAAAATTCTAGAGAGAATTTTAAAAGCTTCAACAGAATTTCAACAATTTTGAGAGGGATTTGAAAAGTTTCAATGGGAATGGGAAGAATTGGGACGAAAATTGGAAAATTTTTAAGGGACTTTGAAAAAATTTCAACTGGAATTTTAGCCATTTTGTTACGTGAAATTGTAAACATGTGGACATGGATTTTGAAAATTCTAGAGAGAATTTTAAAAGCTTCAAGAGAATTTCAACAATTTTGAGAGGGATTTGAAAAGTTTCAATGGGAATGGGAAGAATTGGGACGAAAATTGGAAAATTTTTAAGGGACTTTGAAAAAATTTCAACTGGAATTTTAGCCATTTTTTGACGTGAAATTGTAAACATGTGGACATGGATTTTGAAAATTCTAGAGAGAATTTTAAAAGCTTCAAGAGAATTTCAACAATTTTGAGAGGGATTTGAAAAGTTTCAATGGGAATGGGAAGAATTGGGACAAAAATTGGAAAATTTTTAAGGGACTTAGAAAAAATTTCAACTGGAATTTTAGTCATTTTTTTATGTGAAATTGTAAACATGTGGCCATGGATTTTGAAAATTCTAGAGAGAATTTTAAAAGCTTCAAGAGAATTTCAACAATTTTGAGAGGGATTTGAAAAGTTTCAATGGGAATGGGAAGAATTGGGACAAAAATTGGAAAATTTTTCAGGGACTTTGAAAAAATTTCAACTGGCATTTTAGCCATTTTTTGACGTGAAATTGTAAACATGATGAAGTGGATTTTGAAAATTCTAGAGAGAATTTTAAAAGCTTCAAGAGAATTTCAACAATTTTGAGAGGGATTTGAAAAGTTTCAATGGGAATGGGAAGAATTGGGACAAAAATTGGAAAATTTTTAAGGGACTTTGAAAAAATTTCAACTGGAATTTTAGCCATTTTGTTACGTGAAATTGTAAACATGTGGACATGGATTTTGAAAATTCTAGAGAGAATTTTAAAAGCTTCAAGAGAATTTCAACAATTTTGAGAGGGATTTGAAAAGTTTCAATGGGAATGGGAAGAATTGGGACAAAAATGGGAAAATTTTTAAGGGACTTTGAAAAAATTTCAACTGGAATTTTAGCAATTTTTTGACATGAAATTGTAAACATGTGGACATGGATTTTGAAAATTCTAGAGAGAATTTTAAAAGCTTCAACAGAATTTCCACAATTTTGAGAGGGATTTGAAAAGTTTCAATGGGAATGGGAAGAATTGGGACAAAAATTGGAAAATTTTTAAGGGACTTTGAAAAAATTTCAACTGGAATTTTAGCCATTTTTTGACGTGAAATTGTAAACATGTGGCCATGGATTTTGAAAATTCTAGAGAGAATTTTAAAAGCTTCAACAGAATTTCCACAATTTTGAGAGGGATTTGAAAAGTTTCAATGGGAATGGGAAGAATTGGGACAAAAATTGGAAAATTTTTCAGGGACTTTGAAAAAATTGCAACTGGAATTTTAGCCATTTTTTGATGTGAAATTGTAAACATGATGAAGTGGATTTTGAAAATTCTAGAGAGAATTTTAAAAGCTTCAAGAGAATTTCAACAATTTTGAGAGGGATTTGAAAAGTTTCAATGGGAATGGGAAGAATTGGGACAAAAATTGGAAAATTTTTAAGGGACTTTGAAAAAATTTCAACTGGAATTTTAGCAATTTTTTTACGTGAAATTGTAAACATGTGGCCATGGATTTTGAAAATTCTAGAGAGAATTTTAAAAGCTTCAAGAGAATTTCAACAATTTTGAGAGGGATTTGAAAAGTTTCAATGGGAATGGGAAGAATTGGGACGAAAATTGGAAAATTTTTAAGGGACTTTGAAAAAATTTCAACTGGAATTTTAGCCATTTTTTGACGTGAAATTGTAAACATGTGGACATGGATTTTGAAAATTCTAGAGAGAATTTTAAAAGCTTCAAGAGAATTTCAACAATTTTGAGAGGGATTTGAAAAGTTTCAATGGGAATGGGAAGAATTGGGACAAAAATTGGAAAATTTTTAAGGGACTTTGAAAAAATTTCAACTGGAATTTTAGCAATTTTTTGACGTGAAATTGTAAACATGTGGACATGGATTTTGAAAATTCTAGAGAGAATTTTAAAAGCTTCAACAGAATTTCCACAATTTTGAGAGGGATTTGAAAAGTTTCAATGGGAATGGGAAGAATTGGGACAAAAATTGGAAAATTTTTCAGGGACTTTGAAAAAATTTCAACTGGAATTTTAGCCATTTTTTGACGTGAAATTGTAAACATGTGGCCATGGATTTTGAAAATTCTAGAGAGAATTTTAAAAGCTTCAAGAGAATTTCAACAATTTTGAGAGGGATTTGAAAAGTTTCAATGGGAATGGGAAGAATTGGGACAAAAATTGGAAATTTTTTAAGGGACTTTGAAAAAATTTCAACTGGAATTTTAGCCATTTTTTTACGTGAAATTGTAAACATGTGGACATGGATTTTGAAAATTCTAGAGAGAATTTTAAAAGCTTCAAGAGAATTTCAACAATTTTGAGAGGGATTTGAAAAGTTTCAATGGGAATGGGAAGAATTGGGACGAAAATTGGAAAATTTTTCAGGGACTTTGAAAAAATTTCAACTGGAATTTTAGCCATTTTTTGACGTGAAATTGTAAACATGTGGACATGGATTTTGAAAATTCTAGAGAGAATTTTAAAAGCTTCAAGAGAATTTCAACAATTTTGAGAGGGATTTGAAAAGTTTCAATGGGAATGGGAAGAATTGGGACAAAAATTGGAAAATTTTTAAGGGACTTTGAAAAAATTTCAACTGGAATTTTAGCAATTTTTTGACATGAAATTGTAAACATGTGGACATGGATTTTGAAAATTCTAGAGAGAATTTTAAAAGCTTCAACAGAATTTCCACAATTTTGAGAGGGATTTGAAAAGTTTCAATGGGAATGGGAAGAATTGGGACAAAAATTGGAAAATTTTTAAGGGACTTTGAAAAAATTTCAACTGGAATTTTAGCCATTTTTTGACGTGAAATTGTAAACATGTGGCCATGGATTTTGAAAATTCTAGAGAGAATTTTAAAAGCTTCAACAGAATTTCCACAATTTTGAGAGGGATTTGAAAAGTTTCAATGGGAATGGGAAGAATTGGGACAAAAATTGGAATATTTTTCAGGGACTTTGAAAAAATTTCAACTGGAATTTTAGCCATTTTTTGACGTGAAATTGTAAACATGTGGCCATGGATTTTGAAAATTCTAGAGAGAATTTTAAAAGCTTCAAGAGAATTTCAACAATTTTGAGAGGGATTTGAAAAGTTTCAATGGGAATGGGAAGAATTGGGACAAAAATTGGAAAATTTTTAAGGGACTTTGAAAAAATTTCAACTGGAATTTTAGCAATTTTTTGACGTGAAATTGTAAACATGTGGACATGGATTTTGAAAATTCTAGAGAGAATTTTAAAAGCTTCAAGAGAATTTCAACAATTTTGAGAGGGATTTGAAAAGTTTCAATGGGAATGGGAAGAATTGGGACGAAAATTGGAAAATTTTTAAGGGACTTTGAAAAAATTTCAACTGGAATTTTAGCCATTTTTTTATGTGAAATTGTAAACATGTGGCCATGGATTTTGAAAATTCTAGAGAGAATTTTAAAAGCTTCAAGAGAATTTCAACAATTTTGAGAGGGATTTGAAAAGTTTCAATGGGAATGGGAAGAATTGGGACAAAAATTGGAAAATTTTTCAGGGACTTTGAAAAAATTTCAACTGGCATTTTAGCCATTTTTTGACGTGAAATTGTAAACATGATGAAGTGGATTTTGAAAATTCTAGAGAGAATTTTAAAAGCTTCAAGAGAATTTCAACAATTTTGAGAGGGATTTGAAAAGTTTCAATGGGAATGGGAAGAATTGGGACAAAAATTGGAAAATTTTTAAGGGACTTTGAAAAAATTTCAACTGGAATTTTAGCCATTTTGTTACGTGAAATTGTAAACATGTGGACATGGATTTTGAAAATTCTAGAGAGAATTTTAAAAGCTTCAAGAGAATTTCAACAATTTTGAGAGGGATTTGAAAAGTTTCAATGGGAATGGGAAGAATTGGGACAAAAATGGGAAAATTTTTAAGGGACTTTGAAAAAATTTCAACTGGAATTTTAGCAATTTTTTGACATGAAATTGTAAACATGTGGACATGGATTTTGAAAATTCTAGAGAGAATTTTAAAAGTTTCAACAGAATTTCCACAATTTTGAGAGGGATTTGAAAAGTTTCAATGGGAATGGGAAGAATTGGGACAAAAATTGGAAAATTTTTAAGGGACTTTGAAAAAATTTCAACTGGAATTTTAGCCATTTTTTGACGTGAAATTGTAAACATGTGGCCATGGATTTTGAAAATTCTAGAGAGAATTTTAAAAGCTTCAACAGAATTTCCACAATTTTGAGAGGGATTTGAAAAGTTTCAATGGGAATGGGAAGAATTGGGACAAAAATTGGAAAATTTTTCAGGGACTTTGAAAAAATTGCAACTGGAATTTTAGCCATTTTTTGATGTGAAATTGTAAACATGATGAAGTGGATTTTGAAAATTCTAGAGAGAATTTTAAAAGCTTCAAGAGAATTTCAACAATTTTGAGAGGGATTTGAAAAGTTTCAATGGGAATGGGAAGAATTGGGACAAAAATTGGAAAATTTTTAAGGGACTTTGAAAAAATTTCAACTGGAATTTTAGCAATTTTTTTACGTGAAATTGTAAACATGTGGCCATGGATTTTGAAAATTCTAGAGAGAATTTTAAAAGCTTCAAGAGAATTTCAACAATTTTGAGAGGGATTTGAAAAGTTTCAATGGGAATGGGAAGAATTGGGACGAAAATTGGAAAATTTTTAAGGGACTTTGAAAAAATTTCAACTGGAATTTTAGCCATTTTTTGACGTGAAATTGTAAACATGTGGACATGGATTTTGAAAATTCTAGAGAGAATTTTAAAAGCTTCAAGAGAATTTCAACAATTTTGAGAGGGATTTGAAAAGTTTCAATGGGAATGGGAAGAATTGGGACAAAAATTGGAAAATTTTTAAGGGACTTTGAAAAAATTTCAACTGGAATTTTAGCAATTTTTTGACGTGAAATTGTAAACATGTGGACATGGATTTTGAAAATTCTAGAGAGAATTTTAAAAGCTTCAACAGAATTTCCACAATTTTGAGAGGGATTTGAAAAGTTTCAATGGGAATGGGAAGAATTGGGACAAAAATTGGAAAATTTTTAAGGGACTTTGAAAAAATTTCAACTGGAATTTTAGCCATTTTTTGACGTGAAATTGTAAACATGTGGCCATGGATTTTGAAAATTCTAGAGAGAATTTTAAAAGCTTCAAGAGAATTTCAACAATTTTGAGAGGGATTTGAAAAGTTTCAATGGGAATGGGAAGAATTGGGACAAAAATTGGAAATTTTTTAAGGGACTTTGAAAAAATTTCAACTGGAATTTTAGCCATTTTGTTACGTGAAATTGTAAACATGTGGACATGGATTTTGAAAATTCTAGAGAGAATTTTAAAAGCTTCAAGAGAATTTCAACAATTTTGAGAGGGATTTGAAAAGTTTCAATGGGAATGGGAAGAATTGGGACGAAAATTGGAAATTTTTCAGGGACTTTGAAAAAATTTCAACTGGAATTTTAGCCATTTTTTGACGTGAAATTGTAAACATGTGGACATGGATTTTGAAAATTCTAGAGAGAATTTTAAAAGCTTCAAGAGAATTTCAACAATTTTGAGAGGGATTTGAAAAGTTTCAATGGGAATGGGAAGAATTGGGACAAAAATTGGAAAATTTTTAAGGGACTTTGAAAAAATTTCAACTGGAATTTTAGCAATTTTTTGACATGAAATTGTAAACATGTGGACATGGATTTTGAAAATTCTAGAGAGAATTTTAAAAGCTTCAAGAGAATTTCAACAATTTTGAGAGGGATTTGAAAAGTTTCAATGGGAATGGGAAGAATTGGGACGAAAATTGGAAAATTTTTAAGGGACTTTGAAAAAATTTCAACTGGAATTTTAGCCATTTTTTGACGTGAAATTGTAAACATGTGGCCATGGATTTTGAAAATTCTAGAGAGAATTTTAAAAGCTTCAACAGAATTTCCACAATTTTGAGAGGGATTTGAAAAGTTTCAATGGGAATGGGAAGAATTGGGACAAAAATTGGAATATTTTTCAGGGACTTTGAAAAAATTTCAACTGGAATTTTAGCCATTTTTTGACGTGAAATTGTAAACATGTGGCCATGGATTTTGAAAATTCTAGAGAGAATTTTAAAAGCTTCAAGAGAATTTCAACAATTTTGAGAGGGATTTGAAAAGTTTCAATGGGAATGGGAAGAATTGGGACAAAAATTGGAAAATTTTTAAGGGACTTTGAAAAAATTTCAACTGGAATTTTAGCAATTTTTTGACGTGAAATTGTAAACATGTGGACATGGATTTTGAAAATTCTAGAGAGAATTTTAAAAGCTTCAAGAGAATTTCAACAATTTTGAGAGGGATTTGAAAAGTTTCAATGGGAATGGGAAGAATTGGGACGAAAATTGGAAAATTTTTAAGGGACTTTGAAAAAATTTCAACTGGAATTTTAGCCATTTTTTTATGTGAAATTGTAAACATGTGGACATGGATTTTGAAAATTCTAGAGAGAATTTTAAAAGCTTCAAGAGAATTTCAACAATTTTGAGAGGGATTTGAAAAGTTTCAATGGGAATGGGAAGAATTGGGACAAAAATTGGAAAATTTTTCAGGGACTTTGAAAAAATTGCAACTGGAATTTTAGCCATTTTTTGACGTGAAATTGTAAACATGATGAAGTGGATTTTGAAAATTCTAGAGAGAATTTTAAAAGCTTCAAGAGAATTTCAACAATTTTGAGAGGGATTTGAAAAGTTTCAATGGGAATGGGAAGAATTGGGACAAAAATTGGAAAATTTTTAAGGGACTTTGAAAAAATTTCAACTGGAATTTTAGCAATTTTTTTACGTGAAATTGTAAACATGTGGACATGGATTTTGAAAATTCTAGAGAGAATTTTAAAAGCTTCAAGAGAATTTCAACAATTTTGAGAGGGATTTGAAAAGTTTCAATGGGAATGGGAAGAATTGGGACGAAAATTGGAAAATTTTTAAGGGACTTTGAAAAAATTGCAACTGGAATTTTAGCCATTTTTTGACGTGAAATTGTAAACATGTGGACATGGATTTTGAAAATTCTAGAGAGAATTTTAAAAGCTTCAAGAGAATTTCAACAATTTTGAGAGGGATTTGAAAAGTTTCAATGGGAATGGGAAGAATTGGGACAAAAATTGGAAAATTTTTAAGGGACTTTGAAAAAATTTCAACTGGAATTTTAGCAATTTTTTGACGTGAAATTGTAAACATGTGGACATGGATTTTGAAAATTCTAGAGAGAATTTTAAAAGCTTCAAGAGAATTTCAACAATTTTGAGAGGGATTTGAAAAGTTTCAATGGGAATGGGAAGAATTGGGACAAAAATTGGAAAATTTTTAAGGGACTTTGAAAAAATTTCAACTGGAATTTTAGCCATTTTTTTATGTGAAATTGTAAACATGATGAAGTGGATTTTGAAAATTCTAGAGAGAATTTTAAAAGCTTCAACAGAATTTCAACAATTTTGAGAGGGATTTGAAAAGTTTCAATGGGAATGGGAAGAATTGGGACAAAAATTGGAAAATTTTTAAGGGACTTTGAAAAAATTTCAACTGGCATTTTAGCAATTTTTTGACGTGAAATTGTAAACATGATGAAGTGGATTTTGAAAATTCTAGAGAGAATTTTAAAAGCTTCAAGAGAATTTCAACAATTTTGAGAGGGATTTGAAAAGTTTCAATGGGAATGGGAAGAATTGGGACAAAAATTGGAAAATTTTTAAGGGACTTTGAAAAAATTTCAACTGGAATTTTAGCCATTTTGTTACGTGAAATTGTAAACATGTGGACATGGATTTTGAAAATTCTAGAGAGAATTTTAAAAGCTTCAAGAGAATTTCAACAATTTTGAGAGGGATTTGAAAAGTTTCAATGGGAATGGGAAGAATTGGGACAAAAATTGGAAATTTTTTAAGGGACTTTGAAAAAATTTCAACTGGAATTTTAGCAATTTTTTGACGTGAAATTGTAAACATGTGGACATGGATTTTGAAAATTCTAGAGAGAATTTTAAAAGCTTCAACAGAATTTCCACAATTTTGAGAGGGATTTGAAAAGTTTCAATGGGAATGGGAAGAATTGGGACAAAAATTGGAAAATTTTTCAGGGACTTTGAAAAAATTTCAACTGGAATTTAGCCATTTTTTGACGTGAAATTGTAAACATGTGGCCATGGATTTTGAAAATTCTAGAGAGAATTTTAAAAGCTTCAAGAGAATTTCAACAATTTTGAGAGGGATTTGAAAAGTTTCAATGGGAATGGGAAGAATTGGGACGAAAATTGGAAAATTTTTAAGGGACTTTGAAAAAATTTCAACTGGAATTTTAGCCATTTTGTTACGTGAAATTGTAAACATGTGGACATGGATTTTGAAAATTCTAGAGAGAATTTTAAAAGCTTCAAGAGCATTTCAACAATTTTGAGAGGGATTTGAAAAGTTTCAATGGGAATGGGAAGAATTGGGACGAAAATTGGAAAATTTTTAAGGGACTTTGAAAAAATTTCAACTGGAATTTTAGCCATTTTTTGACGTGAAATTGTAAACATGTGGACATGGATTTTGAAAATTCTAGAGAGAATTTTAAAAGCTTCAAGAGAATTTCAACAATTTTGAGAGGGATTTGAAAAGTTTCAATGGGAATGGGAAGAATTGGGACAAAAATTGGAAAATTTTTAAGGGACTTTGAAAAAATTTCAACTGGCATTTTAGCAATTTTTTGACGTGAAATTGTAAACATGATGAAGTGGATTTTGAAAATTCTAGAGAGAATTTTAAAAGCTTCAAGAGAATTTCAACAATTTTGAGAGGGATTTGAAAAGTTTCAATGGGAATGGGAAGAATTGGGACAAAAATTGGAAAATTTTTAAGGGACTTTGAAAAAATTTCAACTGGAATTTTAGCCATTTTGTTACGTGAAATTGTAAACATGTGGACATGGATTTTGAAAATTCTAGAGAGAATTTTAAAAGCTTCAAGAGAATTTCAACAATTTTGAGAGGGATTTGAAAAGTTTCAATGGGAATGGGAAGAATTGGGACAAAAATTGGAAATTTTTTAAGGGACTTTGAAAAAATTTCAACTGGAATTTTAGCAATTTTTTGACATGAAATTGTAAACATGTGGACATGGATTTTGAAAATTCTAGAGAGAATTTTAAAAGCTTCAACAGAATTTCCACAATTTTGAGAGGGATTTGAAAAGTTTCAATGGGAATGGGAAGAATTGGGACAAAAATTGGAAAATTTTTCAGGGACTTTGAAAAAATTTCAACTGGAATTTTAGCCATTTTTTGACGTGAAATTGTAAACATGTGGCCATGGATTTTGAAAATTCTAGAGAGAATTTTAAAAGCTTCAAGAGAATTTCAACAATTTTGAGAGGGATTTGAAAAGTTTCAATGGGAATGGGAAGAATTGGGACGAAAATTGGAAAATTTTTAAGGGACTTTGAAAAAATTTCAACTGGAATTTTAGCCATTTTTTGACGTGAAATTGTAAACATGTGGACATGGATTTTGAAAATTCTAGAGAGAATTTTAAAAGCTTCAAGAGAATTTCAACAATTTTGAGAGGGATTTGAAAAGTTTCAATGGGAATGGGAAGAATTGGGACAAAAATTGGAAAATTTTTCAGGGACTTTGAAAAAATTGCAACTGGAATTTTAGCCATTTTTTGACGTGAAATTGTAAACATGATGAAGTGGATTTTGAAAATTCTAGAGAGAATTTTAAAAGCTTCAAGAGAATTTCAACAATTTTGAGAGGGATTTGAAAAGTTTCAATGGGAATGGGAAGAATTGGGACAAAAATTGGAAAATTTTTAAGGGACTTTGAAAAAATTTCAACTGGAATTTTAGCAATTTTTTTACGTAAAATTGTAAACATGTGGCCATGGATTTTGAAAATTCTAGAGAGAATTTTAAAAGCTTCAAGAGAATTTCAACAATTTTGAGAGGGATTTGAAAAGTTTCAATGGGAATGGGAAGAATTGGGACGAAAATTGGAAAATTTTTAAGGGACTTTGAAAAAATTGCAACTGGAATTTTAGCCATTTTTTGACGTGAAATTGTAAACATGTGGACATGGATTTTGAAAATTCTAGAGAGAATTTTAAAAGCTTCAAGAGAATTTCAACAATTTTGAGAGGGATTTGAAAAGTTTCAATGGGAATGGGAAGAATTGGGACAAAAATTGGAAAATTTTTAAGGGACTTTGAAAAAATTTCAACTGGAATTTTAGCAATTTTTTGACGTGAAATTGTAAACATGATGAAGTGGATTTTGAAAATTCTAGAGAGAATTTTAAAAGCTTCAACAGAATTTCAACAATTTTGAGAGGGATTTGAAAAGTTTCAATGGGAATGGGAAGAATTGGGACAAAAATTGGAAAATTTTTAAGGGACTTTGAAAAAATTTCAACTGGCATTTTAGCAATTTTTTGACGTGAAATTGTAAACATGATGAAGTGGATTTTGAAAATTCTAGAGAGAATTTTAAAAGCTTCAAGAGAATTTCAACAATTTTGAGAGGGATTTGAAAAGTTTCAATGGGAATGGGAAGAATTGGGACAAAAATTGGAAAATTTTTCAGGGACTTTGAAAAAATTTCAACTGGAATTTTAGCCATTTTGTTACGTGAAATTGTAAACATGTGGACATGGATTTTGAAAATTCTAGAGAGAATTTTAAAAGCTTCAAGAGAATTTCAACAATTTTGAGAGGGATTTGAAAAGTTTCAATGGGAATGGGAAGAATTGGGACAAAAATTGGAAATTTTTTAAGGGACTTTGAAAAATTTCAACTGGAATTTTAGCAATTTTTTGACGTGAAATTGTAAACATGTGGACATGGATTTTGAAAATTCTAGAGAGAATTTTAAAAGCTTCAACAGAATTTCCACAATTTTGAGAGGGATTTGAAAAGTTTCAATGGGAATGGGAAGAATTGGGACAAAAATTGGAAAATTTTTCAGGGACTTTGAAAAAATTTCAACTGGAATTTTAGCCATTTTTTGACGTGAAATTGTAAACATGTGGCCATGGATTTTGAAAATTCTAGAGAGAATTTTAAAAGCTTCAAGAGAATTTCAACAATTTTGAGAGGGATTTGAAAAGTTTCAATGGGAATGGGAAGAATTGGGACGAAAATTGGAAAATTTTTAAGGGACTTTGAAAAATTTCAACTGGAATTTTAGCCATTTTGTTACGTGAAATTGTAAACATGTGGACATGGATTTTGAAAATTCTAGAGAGAATTTTAAAAGCTTCAAGAGCATTTCAACAATTTTGAGAGGGATTTGAAAAGTTTCAATGGGAATGGGAAGAATTGGGACGAAAATTGGAAAATTTTTAAGGGACTTTGAAAAAATTTCAACTGGAATTTTAGCCATTTTTTGACGTGAAATTGTAAACATGTGGACATGGATTTTGAAAATTCTAGAGAGAATTTTAAAAGCTTCAAGAGAATTTCAACAATTTTGAGAGGGATTTGAAAAGTTTCAATGGGAATGGGAAGAATTGGGACAAAAATTGGAAAATTTTTAAGGGACTTTGAAAAAATTTCAACTGGCATTTTAGCAATTTTTTGACGTGAAATTGTAAACATGATGAAGTGGATTTTGAAAATTCTAGAGAGAATTTTAAAAGCTTCAAGAGAATTTCAACAATTTTGAGAGGGATTTGAAAAGTTTCAATGGGAATGGGAAGAATTGGGACAAAAATTGGAAAATTTTTAAGGGACTTTGAAAAAATTTCAACTGGAATTTTAGCCATTTTGTTACGTGAAATTGTAAACATGTGGACATGGATTTTGAAAATTCTAGAGAGAATTTTAAAAGCTTCAAGAGAATTTCAACAATTTTGAGAGGGATTTGAAAAGTTTCAATGGGAATGGGAAGAATTGGGACAAAAATTGGAAAATTTTTAAGGGACTTTGAAAAAATTTCAACTGGAATTTTAGCAATTTTTTGACATGAAATTGTAAACATGTGGACATGGATTTTGAAAATTCTAGAGAGAATTTTAAAAGCTTCAACAGAATTTCCACAATTTTGAGAGGGATTTGAAAAGTTTCAATGGGAATGGGAAGAATTGGGACAAAAATTGGAAAATTTTTCAGGGACTTTGAAAAAATTTCAACTGGAATTTTAGCCATTTTTTGACGTGAAATTGTAAACATGTGGACATGGATTTTGAAAATTCTAGAGAGAATTTTAAAAGCTTCAAGAGAATTTCAACAATTTTGAGAGGGATTTGAAAAGTTTCAATGGGAATGGGAAGAATTGGGACAAAAATTGGAAAATTTTTCAGGGACTTTGAAAAAATTGCAACTGGAATTTTAGCCATTTTTTGACATGAAATTGTAAACATGTGGACATGGATTTTGAAAATTCTAGAGAGAATTTTAAAAGCTTCAACAGAATTTCAACAATTTTGAGAGGGATTTGAAAAGTTTCAATGGGAATGGGAAGAATTGGGACAAAAATTGGAAATTTTTTAAGGGACTTTGAAAAAATTTCAACTGGAATTTTAGCCATTTTTTGACGTGAAATTGTAAACATGTGGACATGGATTTTGAAAATTCTAGAGAGAATTTTAAAAGCTTCAACAGAATTTCCACAATTTTGAGAGGGATTTGAAAAGTTTCAATGGGAATGGGAAGAATTGGGACAAAAATTGGAAAATTTTTCAGGGACTTTGAAAAATTTCAACTGGAATTTTAGCCATTTTTTGACGTGAAATTGTAAACATGTGGCCATGGATTTTGAAAATTCTAGAGAGAATTTTAAAAGCTTCAACAGAATTTCAACAATTTTGAGAGGGTTTTGAAAAGTTTCAATGGGAATGGGAAGAATTGGGACAAAAATTGGAAAATTTTTCAGGGACTTTGAAAAAATTGCAACTGGAATTTTAGCCATTTTTTGACGTGAAATTGTAAACATGATGAAGTGGATTTTGAAAATTCTAGAGAGAATTTTAAAAGCTTCAAGAGAATTTCAACAATTTTGAGAGGGATTTGAAAAGTTTCAATGGGAATGGGAAGAATTGGGACAAAAATTGGAAAATTTTTAAGGGACTTTGAAAAAATTTCAACTGGAATTTTAGCAATTTTTTTACGTGAAATTGTAAACATGTGGCCATGGATTTTGAAAATTCTAGAGAGAATTTTAAAAGCTTCAAGAGAATTTCAACAATTTTGAGAGGGATTTGAAAAGTTTCAATGGGAATGGGAAGAATTGGGACGAAAATTGGAAAATTTTTAAGGGACTTTGAAAAAATTTCAACTGGAATTTTAGCCATTTTTTGACGTGAAATTGTAAACATGTGGACATGGATTTTGAAAATTCTAGAGAGAATTTTAAAAGCTTCAAGAGAATTTCAACAATTTTGAGAGGGATTTGAAAAGTTTCAATGGGAATGGGAAGAATTGGGACAAAAATTGGAAAATTTTTAAGGGACTTTGAAAAAATTTCAACTGGAATTTTAGCAATTTTTTGACGTGAAATTGTAAACATGTGGACATGGATTTTGAAAATTCTAGAGAGAATTTTAAAAGCTTCAAGAGAATTTCAACAATTTTGAGAGGGATTTGAAAAGTTTCAATGGGAATGGGAAGAATTGGGACAAAAATTGGAAAATTTTTAAGGGACTTAGAAAAAATTTCAACTGGAATTTTAGCCATTTTTTTATGTGAAATTGTAAACATGATGAAGTGGATTTTGAAAATTCTAGAGAGAATTTTAAAAGCTTCAACAGAATTTCCAAGATTTTGAGAGGGATTTGAAAAGTTTCAATGGGAATGGGAAGAATTGGGACAAAAATTGGAAAATTTTTAAGGGACTTTGAAAAAATTTCAACTGGCATTTTAGCAATTTTTTGACGTGAAATTGTAAACATGATGAAGTGGATTTTGAAAATTCTAGAGAGAATTTTAAAAGCTTCAAGAGAATTTCAACAATTTTGAGAGGGATTTGAAAAGTTTCAATGGGAATGGGAAGAATTGGGACAAAAATTGGAAAATTTTTAAGGGACTTTGAAAAAATTTCAACTGGAATTTTAGCCATTTTGTTACGTGAAATTGTAAACATGTGGACATGGATTTTGAAAATTCTAGAGAGAATTTTAAAAGCTTCAACAGAATTTCAACAATTTTGAGAGGGATTTGAAAAGTTTCAATGGGAATGGGAAGAATTGGGACAAAAATTGGAAATTTTTTAAGGGACTTTGAAAAAATTTCAACTGGAATTTTAGCCATTTTTTGACGTGAAATTGTAAACATGTGGACATGGATTTTGAAAATTCTAGAGAGAATTTTAAAAGCTTCAACAGAATTTCCACAATTTTGAGAGGGATTTGAAAAGTTTCAATGGGAATGGGAAGAATTGGGACAAAAATTGGAAAATTTTTAAGGGACTTTGAAAAAATTTCAACTGGAATTTTAGCCATTTTTTGACGTGAAATTGTAAACATGTGGACATGGATTTTGAAAATTCTAGAGAGAATTTTAAAAGCTTCAAGAGAATTTCAACAATTTTGAGAGGGATTTGAAAAGTTTCAATGGGAATGGGAAGAATTGGGACGAAAATTGGAAAATTTTTAAGGGACTTTGAAAAAATTTCAACTGGAATTTTAGCCATTTTGTTACGTGAAATTGTAAACATGTGGACATGGATTTTGAAAATTCTAGAGAGAATTTTAAAAGCTTCAAGAGCATTTCAACAATTTTGAGAGGGATTTGAAAAGTTTCAATGGGAATGGGAAGAATTGGGACGAAAATTGGAAAATTTTTAAGGGACTTTGAAAAAATTTCAACTGGAATTTTAGCCATTTTTTGACGTGAAATTGTAAACATGTGGACATGGATTTTGAAAATTCTAGAGAGAATTTTAAAAGCTTCAAGAGAATTTCAACAATTTTGAGAGGGATTTGAAAAGTTTCAATGGGAATGGGAAGAATTGGGACAAAAATTGGAAAATTTTTAAGGGACTTAGAAAAAATTTCAACTGGAATTTTAGCCATTTTTTTATGTGAAATTGTAAACATGATGAAGTGGATTTTGAAAATTCTAGAGAGAATTTTAAAAGCTTCAAGAGAATTTCAACAATTTTGAGAGGGATTTGAAAAGTTTCAATGGGAATGGGAAGAATTGGGACAAAAATTGGAAAATTTTTAAGGGACTTTGAAAAAATTTCAACTGGCATTTTAGCAATTTTTTGACGTGAAATTGTAAACATGTGGACATGGATTTTGAAAATTCTAGAGAGAATTTTAAAAGCTTCAAGAGAATTTCAACAATTTTGAGAGGGATTTGAAAAGTTTCAATGGGAATGGGAAGAATTGGGACAAAAATTGGAAAATTTTTAAGGGACTTTGAAAAAATTTCAACTGGAATTTTAGCCATTTTGTTACGTGAAATTGTAAACATGTGGACATGGATTTTGAAAATTCTAGAGAGAATTTTAAAAGCTTCAAGAGAATTTCAACAATTTTGAGAGGGATTTGAAAAGTTTCAATGGGAATGGGAAGAATTGGGACAAAAATTGGAAAATTTTTAAGGGACTTTGAAAAAATTTCAACTGGAATTTTAGCAATTTTTTGACATGAAATTGTAAACATGTGGACATGGATTTTGAAAATTCTAGAGAGAATTTTAAAAGCTTCAACAGAATTTCCACAATTTTGAGAGGGATTTGAAAAGTTTCAATGGGAATGGGAAGAATTGGGACAAAAATTGGAAAATTTTTAAGGGACTTTGAAAAAATTTCAACTGGAATTTTAGCCATTTTTTGACGTGAAATTGTAAACATGTGGCCATGGATTTTGAAAATTCTAGAGAGAATTTTAAAAGCTTCAACAGAATTTCAACAATTTGGAGAGGGATTTGAAAAGTTTCAATGGGAATGGGAAGAATTGGGACAAAAATTGGAAAATTTTTAAGGGACTTTGAAAAAATTTCAACTGGAATTTTAGCCATTTTGTTACGTGAAATTGTAAACATGTGGACATGGATTTTGAAAATTCTAGAGAGAATTTTAAAAGCTTCAACAGAATTTCAACAATTTTGAGAGGGATTTGAAAAGTTTCAATGGGAATGGGAAGAATTGGGACGAAAATTGGAAAATTTTTAAGGGACTTTGAAAAAATTTCAACTGGAATTTTAGCCATTTTTTGACGTGAAATTGTAAACATGTGGACATGGATTTTGAAAATTCTAGAGAGAATTTTAAAAGCTTCAAGAGAATTTCAACAATTTTGAGAGGGATTTGAAAAGTTTCAATGGGAATGGGAAGAATTGGGACAAAAATTGGAAAATTTTTAAGGGACTTTGAAAAAATTTCAACTGGAATTTTAGCCATTTTTTGACGTGAAATTGTAAACATGTGGACATGGATTTTGAAAATTCTAGAGAGAATTTTAAAAGCTTCAACAGAATTTCCACAATTTTGAGAGGGATTTGAAAAGTTTCAATGGGAATGGGAAGAATTGGGACAAAAATTGGAAAATTTTTCAGGGACTTTGAAAAAATTTCAACTGGAATTTTAGCCATTTTTTGACGTGAAATTGTAAACATGATGAAGTGGATTTTGAAAATTCTAGAGAGAATTTTAAAAGCTTCAACAGAATTTCAACAATTTTGAGAGGGATTTGAAAAGTTTCAATGGGAATGGGAAGAATTGGGACAAAAATTGGAAAATTTTTAAGGGACTTTGAAAAAATTTCAACTGGAATTTTAGCAATTTTTTGACGTGAAATTGTAAACATGTGGACATGGATTTTGAAAATTCTAGAGAGAATTTTAAAAGCTTCAACAGAATTTCCACAATTTTGAGAGGGATTTGAAAAGTTTCAATGGGAATGGGAAGAATTGGGACAAAAATTGGAAAATTTTTAAGGGACTTTGAAAAAATTTCAACTGGAATTTTAGCCATTTTTTGACGTGAAATTGTAAACATGTGGACATGGATTTTGAAAATTCTAGAGAGAATTTTAAAAGCTTCAAGAGAATTTCAACAATTTTGAGAGGGATTTGAAAAGTTTCAATGGGAATGGGAAGAATTGGGACAAAAATTGGAAAATTTTTAAGGGACTTTGAAAAAATTTCAACTGGAATTTTAGCCATTTTTTGACGTGAAATTGTAAACATGTGGACATGGATTTTGAAAATTCTAGAGAGAATTTTAAAAGCTTCAAGAGAATTTCAACAATTTTGAGAGGGATTTGAAAAGTTTCAATGGGAATGGGAAGAATTGGGACAAAAATTGGAAAATTTTTCAGGGACTTTGAAAAAATTTCAACTGGAATTTTAGCAATTTTTTGACGTGAAATTGTAAACATGATGAAGTGGATTTTGAAAATTCTAGAGAGAATTTTAAAAGCTTCAAGAGAATTTCAACAATTTGGAGAGGGATTTGAAAAGTTTCAATGGGAATGGGAAGAATTGGGACAAAAATTGGAAAATTTTTAAGGGACTTTGAAAAAATTTCAACTGGAATTTTAGCCATTTTTTGACGTGAAATTGTAAACATGTGGCCATGGATTTTGAAAATTCTAGAGAGAATTTTAAAAGCTTCAACAGAATTTCAACAATTTTGAGAGGGATTTGAAAAGTTTCAATGGGAATGGGAAGAATTGGGACAAAAATTGGAAAATTTTTAAGGGACTTTGAAAAAATTTCAACTGGAATTTTAGCCATTTTTTGACGTGAAATTGTAAACATGTGGACATGGATTTTGAAAATTCTAGAGAGAATTTTAAAAGCTTCAACAGAATTTCCACAATTTTGAGAGGGATTTGAAAAGTTTCAATGGGAATGGGAAGAATTGGGACAAAAATTGGAAAATTTTTAAGGGACTTTGAAAAAATTTCAACTGGAATTTTAGCCATTTTTTGACGTGAAATTGTAAACATGTGGACATGGATTTTGAAAATTCTAGAGAGAATTTTAAAAGCTTCAAGAGAATTTCCACAATTTTGAGAGGGATTTGAAAAGTTTCAATGGGAATGGGAAGAATTGGGACAAAAATTGGAAAATTTTTAAGGGACTTTGAAAAAATTTCAACTGGAATTTTAGCAATTTTTTGACGTGAAATTGTAAACATGATGAAGTGGATTTTGAAAATTCTAGAGAGAATTTTAAAAGCTTCAAGAGAATTTCAACAATTTTGAGAGGGATTTGAAAAGTTTCAATGGGAATGGGAAGAATTGGGACAAAAATTGGAAAATTTTTCAGGGACTTTGAAAAAATTTCAACTGGAATTTTAGCAATTTTTTGACGTGAAATTGTAAACATGATGAAGTGGATTTTGAAAATTCTAGAGAGAATTTTAAAAGCTTCAACAGAATTTCAACAATTTTGAGAGGGATTTGAAAAGTTTCAATGGGAATGGGAAGAATTGGGACAAAAATTGGAAAATTTTTAAGGGACTTTGAAAAAATTTCAACTGGCATTTTAGCCATTTTTTGACGTGAAATTGTAAACATGTGGACATGGATTTTGAAAATTCTAGAGAGAATTTTAAAAGCTTCAAGAGAATTTCAACAATTTTGAGAGGGATTTGAAAAGTTTCAATGGGAATGGGAAGAATTGGGACAAAAATTGGAAATTTTTTAAGGGACTTTGAAAAAATTTCAACTGGAATTTTAGCAATTTTTTGACGTGAAATTGTAAACATGTGGACATGGATTTTGAAAATTCTAGAGAGAATTTTAAAAGCTTCAACAGAATTTCCACAATTTTGAGAGGGATTTGAAAAGTTTCAATGGGAATGGGAAGAATTGGGACAAAAATTGGAAAATTTTTAAGGGACTTTGAAAAAATTGCAACTGGAATTTTAGCCATTTTTTGACGTGAAATTGTAAACATGTGGACATGGATTTTGAAAATTCTAGAGAGAATTTTAAAAGCTTCAAGAGAATTTCAACAATTTTGAGAGGGATTTGAAAAGTTTCAATGGGAATGGGAAGAATTGGGACAAAAATTGGAAAATTTTTAAGGGACTTTGAAAAAATTTCAACTGGAATTTTAGCAATTTTTTGACGTGAAATTGTAAACATGATGAAGTGGATTTTGAAAATTCTAGAGAGAATTTTAAAAGCTTCAACAGAATTTCAACAATTTTGAGAGGGATTTGAAAAGTTTCAATGGGAATGGGAAGAATTGGGACAAAAATTGGAAAATTTTTAAGGGACTTTGAAAAAATTTCAGCTGGAATTTTAGCCATTTTTTGGCATGAAATTGTAAACATGTGGACATGGATTTTGAAAATTCTAGAGAGAATTTTAAAAGCTTCCACAGAATTTCAACAATTTTGAGAGGGATTTGAAAAGTTTCAATGGGAATGGGAAGAATTGGGACAAAAATTGGAAAATTTTTCAGGGACTTTGAAAAAATTTCAACTGGAATTTTAGCAATTTTTTGACGTGAAATTGTAAACATGATGAAGTGGATTTTGAAAATTCTAGAGAGAATTTTAAAAGCTTCAAGAGAATTTCAACAATTTGGAGAGGGATTTGAAAAGTTTCAATGGGAATGGGAAGAATTGGGACAAAAATTGGAAAATTTTTAAGGGACTTTGAAAAAATTTCAACTGGAATTTTAGCCATTTTGTTACGTGAAATTGTAAACATGTGGACATGGATTTTGAAAATTCTAGAGAGAATTTTAAAAGCTTCAACAGAATTTCAACAATTTTGAGAGGGATTTGAAAAGTTTCAATGGGAATGGGAAGAATTGGGACAAAAATTGGAAAATTTTTAAGGGACTTTGAAAAAATTTCAACTGGAATTTTAGCCATTTTTTGACGTGAAATTGTAAACATGTGGACATGGATTTTGAAAATTCTAGAGAGAATTTTAAAAGCTTCAAGAGAATTTCAACAATTTTGAGAGGGATTTGAAAAGTTTCAATGGGAATGGGAAGAATTGGGACAAAAATTGGAAATTTTTTAAGGGACTTTGAAAAAATTTCAACTGGAATTTTAGCAATTTTTTGACGTGAAATTGTAAACATGTGGACATGGATTTTGAAAATTCTAGAGAGAATTTTAAAAGCTTCAACAGAATTTCCACAATTTTGAGAGGGATTTGAAAAGTTTCAATGGGAATGGGAAGAATTGGGACAAAAATTGGAAAATTTTTAAGGGACTTTGAAAAAATTTCAACTGGAATTTTAGCCATTTTTTGACGTGAAATTGTAAACATGATGAAGTGGATTTTGAAAATTCTAGAGAGAATTTTAAAAGCTTCAACAGAATTTCCACAATTTTGAGAGGGATTTGAAAAGTTTCAATGGGAATGGGAAGAATTGGGACAAAAATTGGAAAATTTTTAAGGGACTTTGAAAAAATTTCAACTGGAATTTTAGCCATTTTTTGACGTGAAATTGTAAACATGTGGACATGGATTTTGAAAATTCTAGAGAGAATTTTAAAAGCTTCAACAGAATTTCCACAATTTTGAGAGGGATTTGAAAAGTTTCAATGGGAATGGGAAGAATTGGGACAAAAATTGGAAAATTTTTAAGGGACTTTGAAAAAATTTCAACTGGAATTTTAGCCATTTTGTTACGTGAAATTGTAAACATGTGGACATGGATTTTGAAAATTCTAGAGAGAATTTTAAAAGCTTCAAGAGAATTTCAACAATTTTGAGAGGGATTTGAAAAGTTTCAATGGGAATGGGAAGAATTGGGACAAAAATTGGAAAATTTTTAAGGGACTTTGAAAAAATTTCAACTGGAATTTTAGCCATTTTTTGACGTGAAATTGTAAACATGTGGACATGGATTTTGAAAATTCTAGAGAGAATTTTAAAAGCTTCAAGAGAATTTCAACAATTTTGAGAGGGATTTGAAAAGTTTCAATGGGAATGGGAAGAATTGGGACAAAAATTGGAAAATTTTTAAGGGACTTTGAAAAAATTTCAACTGGAATTTTAGCAATTTTTTGACGTGAAATTGTAAACATGTGGACATGGATTTTGAAAATTCTAGAGAGAATTTTAAAAGCTTCAAGAGAATTTCAACAATTTTGAGAGGGATTTGAAAAGTTTCAATGGGAATGGGAAGAATTGGGACAAAAATTGGAAAATTTTTCAGGGACTTTGAAAAAATTTCAACTGGAATTTTAGCAATTTTTTGACGTGAAATTGTAAACATGATGAAGTGGATTTTGAAAATTCTAGAGAGAATTTTAAAAGCTTCAAGAGAATTTCAACAATTTGGAGAGGGATTTGAAAAGTTTCAATGGGAATGGGAAGAATTGGGACAAAAATTGGAAAATTTTTAAGGGACTTTGAAAAAATTTCAACTGGAATTTTAGCCATTTTGTTACGTGAAATTGTAAACATGTGGACATGGATTTTGAAAATTCTAGAGAGAATTTTAAAAGCTTCAACAGAATTTCAACAATTTTGAGAGGGATTTGAAAAGTTTCAATGGGAATGGGAAGAATTGGGACAAAAATTGGAAAATTTTTAAGGGACTTTGAAAAAATTTCAACTGGAATTTTAGCCATTTTTTGACGTGAAATTGTAAACATGTGGACATGGATTTTGAAAATTCTAGAGAGAATTTTAAAAGCTTCAAGAGAATTTCAACAATTTTGAGAGGGATTTGAAAAGTTTCAATGGGAATGGGAAGAATTGGGACAAAAATTGGAAATTTTTTAAGGGACTTTGAAAAAATTTCAACTGGAATTTTAGCAATTTTTTGACGTGAAATTGTAAACATGTGGACATGGATTTTGAAAATTCTAGAGAGAATTTTAAAAGCTTCAAGAGAATTTCAACAATTTTGAGAGGGATTTGAAAAGTTTCAATGGGAATGGGAAGAATTGGGACAAAAATTGGAAAATTTTTAAGGGACTTTGAAAAAATTTCAACTGGAATTTTAGCCATTTTTTGACGTGAAATTGTAAACATGATGAAGTGGATTTTGAAAATTCTAGAGAGAATTTTAAAAGCTTCAACAGAATTTCAACAATTTTGAGAGGGATTTGAAAAGTTTCAATGGGAATGGGAAGAATTGGGACAAAAATTGGAAAATTTTTAAGGGACTTTGAAAAAATTTCAACTGGAATTTTAGCAATTTTTTGACGTGAAATTGTAAACATGTGGACATGGATTTTGAAAATTCTAGAGAGAATTTTAAAAGCTTCAACAGAATTTCCACAATTTTGAGAGGGATTTGAAAAGTTTCAATGGGAATGGGAAGAATTGGGACAAAAATTGGAAAATTTTTAAGGGACTTTGAAAAAATTTCAACTGGAATTTTAGCCATTTTTTGACGTGAAATTGTAAACATGTGGACATGGATTTTGAAAATTCTAGAGAGAATTTTAAAAGCTTCAAGAGAATTTCCACAATTTTGAGAGGGATTTGAAAAGTTTCAATGGGAATGGGAAGAATTGGGACAAAAATTGGAAAATTTTTCAGGGACTTTGAAAAAATTTCAACTGGAATTTTAGCAATTTTTTGACGTGAAATTGTAAACATGATGAAGTGGATTTTGAAAATTCTAGAGAGAATTTTAAAAGCTTCAAGAGAATTTCAACAATTTGGAGAGGGATTTGAAAAGTTTCAATGGGAATGGGAAGAATTGGGACAAAAATTGGAAAATTTTTAAGGGACTTTGAAAAAATTTCAACTGGAATTTTAGCAATTTTTTGACGTGAAATTGTAAACATGTGGACATGGATTTTGAAAATTCTAGAGAGAATTTTAAAAGCTTCAACAGAATTTCAACAATTTTGAGAGGGATTTGAAAAGTTTCAATGGGAATGGGAAGAATTGGGACAAAAATTGGAAATTTTTTAAGGGACTTTGAAAAAATTTCAACTGGAATTTTAGCCATTTTTTGACGTGAAATTGTAAACATGTGGACATGGATTTTGAAAATTCTAGAGAGAATTTTAAAAGCTTCAACAGAATTTCCACAATTTTGAGAGGGATTTGAAAAGTTTCAATGGGAATGGGAAGAATTGGGACAAAAATTGGAAAATTTTTCAGGGACTTTGAAAAAATTTCACCTGGAATTTTAGCCATTTTTTGACGTGAAATTGTAAACATGTGGACATGGATTTTGAAAATTCTAGAGAGAATTTTAAAAGCTTCAAGAGAATTTCAACAATTTTGAGAGGGATTTGAAAAGTTTCAATGGGAATGGGAAGAATTGGGACAAAAATTGGAAAATTTTTAAGGGACTTTGAAAAAATTTCAACTGGAATTTTAGCAATTTTTTGACGTGAAATTGTAAACATGATGAAGTGGATTTTGAAAATTCTAGAGAGAATTTTAAAAGCTTCAACAGAATTTCAACAATTTTGAGAGGGATTTGAAAAGTTTCAATGGGAATGGGAAGAATTGGGACAAAAATTGGAAAATTTTTAAGGGACTTTGAAAAAATTTCAGCTGGAATTTTAGCCATTTTTTGGCATGAAATTGTAAACATGTGGACATGGATTTTGAAAATTCTAGAGAGAATTTTAAAAGCTTCCACAGAATTTCAACAATTTTGAGAGGGATTTGAAAAGTTTCAATGGGAATGGGAAGAATTGGGACAAAAATTGGAAAATTTTTAAGGGACTTTGAAAAAATTTCAACTGGAATTTTAGCATTTTTTTGATGTGAAATTGTAAACATGTGGCCATGGATTTTGAAAATTCTAGAGAGAATTTTAAAAGCTTCAAGAGAATTTCAACAATTTTGAGAGGGATTTGAAAAGTTTCAATGGGAATGGGAAGAATTGGGACAAAAATTGGAAAATTTTTAAGGGACTTTGAAAAAATTTCAACTGGAATTTTAGCAATTTTTTGACGTGAAATTGTAAACATGATGAAGTGGATTTTGAAAATTCTAGAGAGAATTTTAAAAGCTTCAACAGAATTTCAACAATTTTGAGAGGGATTTGAAAAGTTTCAATGGGAATGGGAAGAATTGGGACAAAAATTGGAAAATTTTTAAGGGACTTTGAAAAAATTTCAGCTGGAATTTTAGCAATTTTTTGGCATGAAATTGTAAACATGTGGACATGGATTTTGAAAATTCTAGAGAGAATTTTAAAAGCTTCAAGAGAATTTCAACAATTTTGAGAGGGATTTGAAAAGTTTCAATGGGAATGGGAAGAATTGGGACAAAAATTGGAAATTTTTAAGGGACTTTGAAAAAATTTCAACTGGAATTTTAGCATTTTTTTGACGTGAAATTGTAAACATGTGGACATGGATTTTGAAATTCTAGAGAGAATTTTAAAAGCTTCAACAGAATTTCCACAATTTTGAGAGGGATTTGAAAAGTTTCAATGGAATGGGAAGAATTGGGACAAAAATTGGAAAATTTTTAAGGGACTTTGAAAAAATTTCAGCTGGAATTTTAGCAATTTTTTGGCATGAAATTGTAAACATGTGGACATGGATTTTGAAAATTCTAGAGAGAATTTTAAAAGCTTCAAGAGAATTTCAACAATTTTGAGAGGGATTTGAAAAGTTTCAATGGGAATGGGAAGAATTGGGACAAAAATTGGAAAATTTTTAAGGGACTTTGAAAAAATTTCAACTGGAATTTTAGCATTTTTTTGACGTGAAATTGTAAACATGTGGACATGGATTTTGAAAATTCTAGAGAGAATTTTAAAAGCTTCAAGAGAATTTCAACAATTTTGAGAGGGATTTGAAAAGTTTCAATGGGAATGGGAAGAATTGGGACAAAAATTGGAAAATTTTTAAGGGACTTTGAAAAAATTTCAACTGGAATTTTAGCAATTTTTTGACATGAAATTGTAAACATGTGGACATGGATTTTGAAAATTCTAGAGAGAATTTTAAAAGCTTCAAGAGAATTTCAACAATTTTGAGAGGGATTTGAAAAGTTTCAATGGGAATGGGAAGAATTGGGACAAAAATTGGAAATTTTTAAGGGACTTTGAAAAAATTTCAACTGGAATTTTAGCATTTTCTTGACGTGAAATTGTAAACATGTGGACATGGATTTTGAAAATTCTAGAGAGAATTTTAAAAGCTTCAACAGAATTTCAACAATTTTGAGAGGGATTTGAAAAGTTTCAATGGGAATGGGAAGAATTGGGACAAAAATTGGAAAATTTTCAGGGACTTTGAAAAAATTTCAACTGGAATTTTAGCCATTTTTTGACGTGAAATTGTAAACATGTGGCCATGGATTTTGAAAATTCTAGAGAGAATTTTAAAAGCTTCACAGAATTTCCACAATTTTGAGAGGGATTTGAAAAGTTTCAATGGGAATGGGAAGAATTGGGACAAAATTGGAAAATTTTTAAGGGACTTTGAAAAATTTCAACTGGCATTTTAGCCATTTTTTGACGTGAAATTGTAAACATGTGGCCATGGATTTTGAAAATTCTAGAGAGAATTTTAAAAGCTTCAAGAGAATTTCAACAATTTTGAGAGGGATTTGAAAAGTTTCAATGGGAATGGGAAGAATTGGGACGAAAATTGGAAAATTTTTAAGGGACTTTGAAAAAATTTCAACTGGAATTTTAGCCATTTTTTGACGTGAAATTGTAAACATGTGGACATGGATTTTGAAAATTCTAGAGAGAATTTTAAAAGCTTCAAGAGAATTTCAACAATTTTGAGAGGGATTTGAAAAGTTTCAATGGGAATGGGAAGAATTGGGACAAAAATTGGAAAATTTTTAAGGGACTTTGAAAAAATTTCAACTGGAATTTTAGCCATTTTTTGACGTGAAATTGTAAACATGTGGACATGGATTTTGAAAATTCTAGAGAGAATTTTAAAAGCTTCAAGAGAATTTCAACAATTTTGAGAGGGATTTGAAAAGTTTCAATGGGAATGGGAAGAATTGGGACAAAAATTGGAAAATTTTTAAGGGACTTTGAAAAATTTCAACTGGAATTTTAGCCATTTTTTGACGTGAAATTGTAAACATGTGGCCATGGATTTTGAAAATTCTAGAGAGAATTTAAAAGCTTCAACAGAATTTCAACAATTTTGAGAGGGATTTGAAAAGTTTCAATGGGAATGGGAAGAATTGGGACGAAAATTGGAAAATTTTTAAGGGACTTTGAAAAAATTTCAACTGGAATTTTAGCAATTTTTTGACGTGAAATTGTAAACATGTGGACATGGATTTTGAAAATTCTAGAGAGAATTTTAAAAGCTTCAAGAGAATTTCAACAATTTTGAGAGGGATTTGAAAAGTTTCAATGGGAATGGGAAGAATTGGGACAAAAATTGGAAAATTTTTAAGGGACTTTGAAAAACTTTCAACTGGAATTTTAGCAATTTTTTGACGTGAAATTGTAAACATGTGGCCATGGATTTTGAAAATTCTAGAAGAGAATTTTAAAAGCTTCAAGAGAATTTCCACAATTTTGAGAGGGATTTGAAAAGTTTCAATGGGAATGGGAAGAATTGGGACAAAAATTGGAAATTTTTTAAGGGACTTTGAAAAAATTTCAACTGGAATTTTAGCAATTTTTGACGTGAAATTGTAAACATGTGGACATGGATTTTGAAAAATCTAGAGAGAATTTTAAAAGCTTCAACAGAATTTCCACAATTTTGGAGAGGGATTTGAAAAGTTTCAATGGGAATGGGAAGAATTGGGACAAAAATTGGAAAATTTTTCAGGGACTTTGAAAAAATTGCAACTGGAATTTTAGCCATTTTTTGACGTGAAATTGTAAACATGTGGACATGGATTTTGAAAATTCTAGAGAGAATTTTAAAAGCTTCAAGAGAATTTCAACAATTTTGAGAGGGATTTGAAAAGTTTCAATGGGAATGGGAAGAATTGGGACAAAATTGGAAAATTTTGAAGGGACTTTGAAAAAATTTCAACTGGAATTTTAGCAATTTTTTGACGTGAAATTGTAAACATGATGAAGTGGATTTTGAAAATTCTAGAGAGAATTTTAAAAGCTTCAACAGAATTTCAACAATTTTGAGAGGGATTTGAAAAGTTTCAATGGGAATGGGAAGAATTGGGACAAAAATTGGAAAATTTTTAAGGGACTTTGAAAAAATTTCAACTGGAATTTTAGCCATTTTTTGACGTGAAATTGTAAACATGATGAAGTGGATTTTGAAAATTCTAGAGAGAATTTTAAAAGCTTCAACAGAATTTCCACAATTTTGAGAGGGATTTGAAAAGTTTCAATGGGAATGGGAAGAATTGGGACAAAAATTGGAAAATTTTTAAGGGACTTTGAAAAAATTTCAACTGGAATTTTAGCCATTTTTTGACGTGAAATTGTAAACATGTGGCCATGGATTTTGAAAATTCTAGAGAGAATTTTAAAAGCTTCAACAGAATTTCCACAATTTTGAGAGGGATTTGAAAAGTTTCAATGGGAATGGGAAGAATTGGGACAAAAATTGGAAAATTTTTAAGGGACTTCGAAAAAATTTCAACTGGAATTTTAGCAATTTTTTGACGTGAAATTGTAAACATGTTGAAGTGGATTTTGAAATTCTAGAGAGAATTTTAAAAGCTTCAACAGAATTTCAACAATTTTGAGAGGGATTTGAAAAGTTTCAATGGGAATGGGAAGAATTGGGACAAAAATTGGAAAATTTTGAAGGGACTTTGAAAAAATTTCAACTGGAATTTTAGCAATTTTTTGACGTGAAATTGTAAACATGTGGACATGGATTTTGAAAATTCTAGAGAGAATTTTAAAAGCTTCAACAGAATTTCAACAATTTTGAGAGGGATTTGAAAAGTTTCAATGGGAATGGAAGAATTGGGACAAAAATTGGAAAATTTTTCAGGGACTTTGAAAAAATTTCAACTGGAATTTTAGCCATTTTTTGACGTGAAATTGTAAACATGTGGACATGGATTTTGAAAATTCTAGAGAGAATTTTAAAAGCTTCAAGAGAATTTCAACAATTTTGAGAGGGATTTGAAAAGTTTCAATGGGAATGGGAAGAATTGGACAAAAATTGGAAAATTTTTAAGGACTTTGAAAAAATTTCAACTGGAATTTTAGCCATTTTTTGACGTGAAATTGTAAACATGTGGCCATGGATTTTGAAAATTCTAGAGAGAATTTTAAAAGCTTCAACAGAATTTCAACAATTTTGAGAGGGATTTGAAAGATTCAATGGGAATGGGAAGAATTGGGACAAAAATTGGAAAATTTTTAAGGGACTTTGAAAAATTTCAACTGGAATTTTAGCAATTTTTTGACGTGAAATTGTAAACATGTGGACATGGATTTTGAAAATTCTAGAGAGAATTTTAAAAGCTTCAACAGAATTTCCACAATTTTGAGAGGGATTTGAAAAGTTTCAATGGGAATGGGAAGAATTGGGACAAAAATTGGAAATTTTTTAAGGGACTTTGAAAAAATTCAACTGGAATTTTAGCCATTTTTTGACGTGAAATTGTAAACATGTGGACATGGATTTTGAAAAATCTAGAGAGAATTTTAAAAGCTTCAACAGAATTTCCACAATTTTGAGAGGGATTTGAAAAGTTTCAATGGGAATGGGAAGAATTGGGACAAAAATTGGAAAATTTTTCAGGGACTTTGAAAAATTGCAACTGGAATTTTAGCCATTTTTTGACATGAAATTGTAAACATGTTGAAGTGGATTTTGAAAATTCTAGAGAGAATTTTAAAAGCTTCAACAGAATTTCAACAATTTGAGAGGGATTTGAAAAGTTTCAATGGGAATGGGAAGAATTGGGACAAAAATTGGAAAATTTTGAAGGGACTTTGAAAAAATTGCAACTGGAATTTTAGCAATTTTTTGACGTGAAATTGTAAACATGTGGACATGGATTTTGAAAATTCTAGAGAGAATTTTAAAAGCTTCAACAGAATTTCAACAATTTTGAGAGGGATTTGAAAAGTTTCAATGGGAATGGGAAGAATTGGGACAAAAATTGGAAAATTTTTCAGGGACTTTGAAAAAATTTCAACTGGAATTTTAGCCATTTTTTGACGTGAAATTGTAAACATGTGGACATGGATTTTGAAAATTCTAGAGAGAATTTTAAAAGCTTCAAGAGAATTTCAACAATTTTGAGAGGGATTTGAAAAGTTTCAATGGGAATGGGAAGAATTGGGACAAAAATTGGAAATTTTTAAGGGACTTTGAAAAATTTCAACTGGAATTTTAGCCATTTTTTGACGTGAAATTGTAAACATGTGGCCATGGATTTTGAAAATTCTAGAGAGAATTTTAAAAGCTTCAACAGAATTTCAACAATTTTGAGAGGGATTTGAAAAGATTCAATGGGAATGGGAAGAATTGGGACAAAAATTGGAAAATTTTTAAGGGACTTTGAAAAAATTTCACTGGAATTTTAGCAATTTTTGACGTGAAATTGTAAACATGTGGACATGGATTTTGAAAATTCTAGAGAGAATTTTAAAAGCTTCAACAGAATTTCCACAATTTTGAGAGGGATTTGAAAAGTTTCAATGGGAATGGGAAGAATTGGGACAAAAATTGGAAATTTTTTAAGGGACTTTGAAAAATTTCAACTGGAATTTTAGCCATTTTTTGACGTGAAATTGTAAACATGTGGACATGGATTTTGAAAAATCTAGAGAGAATTTTAAAAGCTTCAACAGAATTTCCACAATTTTGAGAGGGGATTTGAAAAGTTTCAATGGGAATGGGAAGAATTGGGACAAAAATTTGGAAAATTTTTCAGGGACTTTTGAAAAATTGCAACTGGAATTTTAGCCATTTTTTGACATGAAATTGTAAACATGTTGAAGTGGATTTTGAAAATTCTAGAGAGAATTTTAAAAGCTTCAACAGAATTTCAACAATTTTGAGAGGGATTTGAAAAGTTCAATGGGAATGGGAAGAATTGGGACAAAAATTGGAAAATTTTTCAGGGACTTTGAAAAATTGCAACTGGAATTTTAGCAATTTTTTGGCATGAAATTGTAAACATGTGGACATGGATTTTGAAAATTCTAGAGAGAATTTTAAAAGCTTCAAGAGAATTTCAACAATTTTGAGAGGGATTTGAAAAGTTTCAATGGGAATGGGAAGAATTGGGACAAAAATTGGAAAATTTTTAAGGGACTTTGAAAAAATTTCAACTGGAATTTTAGCAATTTTTTGACGTGAAATTGTAAACATGTGGCCATGGATTTTGAAAATTCTAGAGAGAATTTTAAAAGCTTCAAGAGAATTTCAACAATTTTGAGAGGGATTTGAAAAGTTTCAATGGGAATGGGAAGAATTGGGACAAAAATTGGAAAATTTTTAAGGACTTTGAAAAAATTTCAACTGGAATTTTAGCAATTTTTTGACGTGAAATTGTAAACATGATGAAGTGGATTTTGAAAATTCTAGAGAGAATTTTAAAAGCTTCAACAGAATTTCAACAATTTTGAGAGGGATTTGAAAAGTTTCAATGGGAATGGGAAGAATTGGGACAAAATTGGAAAATTTTTAAGGGACTTGAAAAAATTTCAGCTGGAATTTTAGCAATTTTTTGGCATGAAATTGTAAACATGTGGACATGGATTTTGAAAATTCTAGAGAGAATTTTAAAAGCTTCAAGAGAATTTCAACAATTTTGAGAGGGATTTGAAAAGTTTCAATGGGAATGGGAAGAATTGGGACAAAAATTGGAAAATTTTAAGGGACTTTGAAAAAATTTCAACTGGAATTTTAGCATTTTTTGACGTGAAATTGTAACATGTGGACATGGATTTTGAAAATTCTAGAGAGAATTTTAAAAGCTTCAACAGAATTTCAACAATTTTGAGAGGGATTTGAAAAGTTTCAATGGGAATGGGAAGAATTGGGACAAAAATTGGAAAATTTTTAAGGGACTTTGAAAAATTTCAGCTGGAATTTTAGCAATTTTTTGACGTGAAATTGTAAACATGTGGACATGGATTTTGAAAATTCTAGAGAGAATTTTAAAAGCTTCAAGAGAATTTCAACAATTTTGAGAGGGATTTGAAAAGTTTCAATGGGAATGGGAAGAATTGGGACAAAAATTGGAAAATTTTTAAGGGACTTTGAAAAATTTCAACTGGAATTTTAGCATTTTTTTGACGTGAAATTGTAAACATGTGGACATGGATTTTGAAAATTCTAGAGAGAATTTTAAAAGCTTCAACAGAATTTCCACAATTTTGAGAGGGATTTGAAAAGTTTCAATGGGAATAGGAAGAATTGGGACAAAAATTGGAAAATTTTTAAGGGACTTTGAAAAAATTTCAACTGGAATTTTAGCATTTTCTTGACGTGAAATTGTAAACATGTGGACATGGATTTTGAAAATTCTAGAGAGAATTTTAAAAGCTTCAAGAGAATTTCAACAATTTGGAGAGGGATTTGAAAAGTTTCAATGGAATGGGAAGAATTGGGACAAAAATTGGAAAATTTTTAAGGGACTTTGAAAAAATTTCAACTGGAATTTTAGCCATTTTTTGACGTGAAATTGTAAACATGTGGACATGGATTTTGAAAATTCTAGAGAGAATTTTAAAAGCTTCAAGAGAATTTCAACAATTTTGAGAGGGATTTGAAAAGTTTCAATGGGAATGGGAAGAATTGGGACAAAAATTGGAAAATTTTTAAGGGACTTTGAAAAAATTTCAACTGGAATTTTAGCCATTTTTGACGTGTTTCAACTGGAATTTTAGCCATTTTTTGACGTGAAATTGTAAACATGTGGCCATGGATTTTGAAAATTCTAGAGAGAATTTTAAAAGCTTCAACAGAATTTCCACAATTTTGAGAGGGATTTGAAAAGTTTCAATGGGAATGGAAGAATTGGGACAAAAATTGGAAAATTTTTAAGGGACTTTGAAAAAATTTCAACTGGCATTTTAGCCATTTTTTGACGTGAAATTGTAAACATGTGGCCATGGATTTTGAAAATTCTAGAGAGAATTTTAAAAGCTTCAAGAGAATTTCAACAATTTTGAGAGGGATTTGAAAAGTTTCAATGGGAATGGGAAGAATTGGGACGAAAATTGGAAAATTTTTAAGGGACTTTGAAAAAATTTCAACTGGAATTTTAGCCATTTTTTGACGTGAAATTGTAAACATGTGGACATGGATTTTGAAAATTCTAGAGAGAATTTTAAAAGCTTCAAGAGAATTTCAACAATTTTGAGAGGGATTTGAAAAGTTTCAATGGGAATGGGAAGAATTGGGACAAAAATTGGAAAATTTTTAAGGGACTTTGAAAAAATTTCAACTGGAATTTTAGCAATTTTTTGACGTGAAATTGTAAACATGTGGACATGGATTTTGAAAATTCTAGAGAGAATTTTAAAAGCTTCAAGAGAATTTCAACAATTTTGAGAGGGATTTGAAAAGTTTCAATGGGAATGGGAAGAATTGGGACAAAAATTGGAAAATTTTTAAGGGACTTTGAAAAAATTTCAACTGGAATTTTAGCCATTTTTTGACGTGAAATTGTAAACATGTGGCCATGGATTTTGAAAATTCTAGAGAGAATTTTAAAAGCTTCAACAGAATTTCAACAATTTTGAGAGGGATTTGAAAAGTTTCAATGGGAATGGGAAGAATTGGGACGAAAATTGGAAAATTTTTAAGTGACTTTGAAAAAATTTCAACTGGAATTTTAGCAATTTTTTGACGTGAAATTGTAAACATGTGGACATGGATTTTGAAAATTCTAGAGAGAATTTTAAAAGCTTCAACAGAATTTCCACAATTTTGAGAGGGATTTGAAAAGTTTCAATGGGAATGGGAAGAATTGGGACAAAAATTGGAAATTTTTTAAGGGACTTTGAAAAAATTTCAACTGGAATTTTAGCCATTTTTTGACGTGAAATTGTAAACATGTGGACATGGATTTTGAAAAATCTAGAGAGAATTTTAAAAGCTTCAACAGAATTTCCACAATTTTGAGAGGGATTTGAAAAGTTTCAATGGGAATGGGAAGAATTGGGACAAAAATTGGAAAATTTTTCAGGGACTTTGAAAAAATTGCAACTGGAATTTTAGCCATTTTTTGACGTGAAATTGTAAACATGTGGACATGGATTTTGAAAATTCTAGAGAGAATTTTAAAAGCTTCAACAGAATTTCAACAATTTTGAGAGGGATTTGAAAAGTTTCAATGGGAATGGGAAGAATTGGGACAAAAATTGGAAAATTTTGAAGGGACTTTGAAAAAATTTCAACTTGGAATTTTAGCAATTTTTTGACGTGAAATTGTAAACATGATGAAGTGGATTTTGAAAATTCTAGAGAGAATTTTAAAAGCTTCAACAGAATTTCAACAATTTTGAGAGGGATTTGAAAAGTTTCAATGGGAATGGTAAGAATTGGGACAAAAATTGGAAAATTTTTAAGGGACTTTGAAAAAATTTCAACTGGAATTTTAGCCATTTTTTGACGTGAAATTGTAAACATGATGAAGTGGATTTTGAAAATTCTAGAGAGAATTTTAAAAGCTTCAACAGAATTTCCACAATTTTGAGAGGGATTTGAAAAGTTTCAATGGGAATGGGAAGAATTGGGACAAAAATTGGAAAATTTTTAAGGGACTTTGAAAAAATTTCAACTGGAATTTTAGCCATTTTTTGACGTGAAATTGTAAACATGTGGCCATGGATTTTGAAAATTCTAGAGAGAATTTTAAAAGCTTCAACAGAATTTCCACAATTTTGAGAGGGATTTGAAAAGTTTCAATGGGAATGGGAAGAATTGGGACAAAAATTGGAAAATTTTTAAGGGACTTTGAAAAAATTTCAGCTGGAATTTTAGCAATTTTTTGCATGAAATTGTAAACATGTGGACATGGATTTTGAAAATTCTAGAGAGAATTTTAAAAGCTTCAAGAGAATTTCAACAATTTTGAGAGGGATTTGAAAAGTTTCAATGGGAATGGGAAGAATTGGGACAAAAATTGGAAAATTTTTAAGGGACTTTGAAAAATTTCAACTGGAATTTTAGCATTTTTTGACGTGAAATTGTAAACATGTGGACATGGATTTTGAAAATTCTAGAGAGAATTTTAAAAGCTTCAACAGAATTTCCACAATTTTGAGAGGGATTTGAAAAGTTTCAATGGGAATAGGAAGAATTGGGACAAAAATTGGAAAATTTTTAAGGGACTTTGAAAAAATTTCAACTGGAATTTTAGCATTTTTTTGACGTGAAATTGTAAACATGTGGACATGGATTTTGAAAATTCTAGAGAGAATTTTAAAAGCTTCAACAGAATTTCAACAATTTTGAGAGGGATTTGAAAAGTTTCAATGGGAATGGGAAGAATTGGGACAAAAATTGGAAAATTTTTAAGGGACTTGAAAAAATTTCAACTGGAATTTTAGCCATTTTTTGACGTGAAATTGTAAACATGTGGACATGGATTTTGAAAATTCTAGAGAGAATTTTAAAAAGCTTCAACAGAATTTCCACAATTTTGAGAGGGATTTGAAAAGTTTTCAATGGGAATGGGAAGAATTGGGACAAAAATTGGAAAATTTTTAAGGGACTTTGAAAAAATTTCAACTGGAATTTTAGCCATTTTTTGACGTGAAATTGTAAACATGTGGCCATGGATTTTGAAAATTCTAGAGAGAATTTTAAAAGCTTCAACAGAATTTCCACAATTTTGAGAGGGATTTGAAAAGTTTCAATGGGAATGGGAAGAATTGGGACAAAAAATTGGAAAATTTTTAAGGGACTTTGAAAAAATTTCAACTGGCATTTTAGCCATTTTTTGACGTGAAATTGTAAACATGTGGCCATGGATTTTGAAAATTCTAGAGAGAATTTTAAAAGCTTCAAGAGAATTTCAACAATTTTGAGAGGGATTTGAAAAGTTTCAATGGGAATGGAAGAATTGGGACGAAAATTGGAAAATTTTTAAGGGACTTTGAAAAAATTTCAACTGGAATTTTAGCCATTTTTTGACGTGAAATTGTAAACATGTGGACATGGATTTTGAAAATTCTAGAGAGAATTTTAAAAGCTTCAAGAGAATTTCAACAATTTTGAGAGGGATTTGAAAAGTTTCAATGGGAATGGGAAGAATTGGGACAAAAATTGGAAAATTTTTAAGGGACTTTGAAAAAATTTCAACTGGAATTTTAGCAATTTTTTGACGTGAAATTGTAAACATGTGGACATGGATTTTGAAAATTCTAGAGAGAATTTTAAAAGCTTCAAGAGAATTTCAACAATTTTGAGAGGGATTTGAAAAGTTTCAATGGGAATGGGAAGAATTGGGACAAAAATTGGAAAATTTTTAAGGGACTTTGAAAAAATTTCAACTGGAATTTTAGCCATTTTTTGACGTGAAATTGTAAACATGTGGCCATGGATTTTGAAAATTCTAGAGAGAATTTTAAAAGCTTCAACAGAATTTCAACAATTTTGAGAGGGATTTGAAAAGTTTCAATGGGGAATGGGAAGAATTGGGACGAAAATTGGAAAATTTTTAAGGGACTTTGAAAAAATTTCAACTGGAATTTTAGCAATTTTTTGACGTGAAATTGTAAACATGTGGACATGGATTTTGAAAATTCTAGAGAGAATTTTAAAAGCTTCAAGAGAATTTCAACAATTTTGAGAGGGATTTGAAAAGTTTCAATGGGAATGGGAAGAATTGGGACAAAAATTGGAAATTTTTTAAGGGACTTTGAAAAAATTTCAACTGGAATTTTAGCCATTTTTTGACGTGAAATTGTAAACATGTGGACATGGATTTTGAAAAATCTAGAGAGAATTTTAAAAGCTTCAACAGAATTTCCACAATTTTGAGAGGGATTTGAAAAGTTTCAATGGGAATGGGAAGAATTGGGACAAAAATTGGAAAATTTTTCAGGGACTTTGAAAAAATTGCAACTGGAATTTTAGCCATTTTTTGACGTGAAATTGTAAACATGTGGACATGGATTTTGAAAATTCTAGAGAGAATTTTAAAAGCTTCAAGAGAATTTCAACAATTTTGAGAGGGATTTGAAAAGTTTCAATGGGAATGGGAAGAATTGGGACAAAAATTGGAAAATTTTGAAGGGACTTTGAAAAAATTTCAACTGGAATTTTAGCAATTTTTTGACGTGAAATTGTAAACATGATGAAGTGGATTTTGAAAATTCTAGAGAGAATTTTAAAAGCTTCAACAGAATTTCAACAATTTTGAGAGGGATTTGAAAAGTTTCAATGGGAATGGTAAGAATTGGGACAAAAATTGGAAAATTTTTAAGGGACTTTGAAAAAATTTCAACTGGAATTTTAGCCATTTTTTGACGTGAAATTGTAAACATGATGAAGTGGATTTTGAAAATTCTAGAGAGAATTTTAAAAGCTTCAACAGAATTTCCACAATTTTGAGAGGGATTTGAAAAGTTTCAATGGGAATGGGAAGAATTGGGACAAAAATTGGAAAATTTTTAAGGGACTTTGAAAAAATTTCAACTGGAATTTTAGCCATTTTTTGACGTGAAATTGTAAACATGTGGCCATGGATTTTGAAAATTCTAGAGAGAATTTTAAAAGCTTCAACAGAATTTCCACAATTTTGAGAGGGATTTGAAAAGTTTCAATGGGAATGGGAAGAATTGGGACAAAAATTGGAAAATTTTTAAGGGACTTTGAAAAAATTTCAGCTGGAATTTTAGCAATTTTTTGGCATGAAATTGTAAACATGTGGACATGGATTTTGAAAATTCTAGAGAGAATTTTAAAAGCTTCAAGAGAATTTCAACAATTTTGAGAGGGATTTGAAAAGTTTCAATGGGAATGGGAAGAATTGGGACAAAAATTGGAAAATTTTTAAGGGACTTTGAAAAAATTTCAACTGGAATTTTAGCATTTTTTTGACGTGAAATTGTAAACATGTGGACATGGATTTTGAAAATTCTAGAGAGAATTTTAAAAGCTTCAACAGAATTTCCACAATTTTGAGAGGGATTTGAAAAGTTTCAATGGGAATAGGAAGAATTGGGACAAAAATTGGAAAATTTTTAAGGGACTTTGAAAAAATTTCAACTGGAATTTTAGCATTTTTTTGACGTGAAATTGTAAACATGTGGACATGGATTTTGAAAATTCTAGAGAGAATTTTAAAAGCTTCAACAGAATTTCAACAATTTTGAGACGGATTTGAAAAGTTTCAATGGGAATGGGAAGAATTGGGACAAAAATTGGAAAATTTTTAAGGGACTTTGAAAAAATTTCAACTGGAATTTTAGCCATTTTTTGACGTGAAATTGTAAACATGTGGACATGGATTTTGAAAATTCTAGAGAGAATTTTAAAAGCTTCAACAGAATTTCCACAATTTTGAGAGGGATTTGAAAAGTTTCAATGGGAATGGGAAGAATTGGGACAAAAATTGGAAAATTTTTAAGGGACTTTGAAAAAATTTCAACTGGAATTTTAGCCATTTTTTGACGTGAAATTGTAAACATGTGGCCATGGATTTTGAAAATTCTAGAGAGAATTTTAAAAGCTTCAACAGAATTTCCACAATTTTGAGAGGGATTTGAAAAGTTTCAATGGGAATGGGAAGAATTGGGACAAAAATTGGAAAATTTTTCAGGGACTTTGAAAAAATTTCAACTGGCATTTTAGCCATTTTTTGACGTGAAATTGTAAACATGTGGCCATGGATTTTGAAAATTCTAGAGAGAATTTTAAAAGCTTCAAGAGAATTTCAACAATTTTGAGAGGGATTTGAAAAGTTTCAATGGGAATGGGAAGAATTGGGATGAAAATTGGAAAATTTTTAAGGGACTTTGAAAAAATTTCAACTGGAATTTTAGCCATTTTTTGACGTGAAATTGTAAACATGTGGACATGGATTTTGAAAATTCTAGAGAGAATTTTAAAAGCTTCAAGAGAATTTCAACAATTTTGAGAGGGATTTGAAAAGTTTCAATGGGAATGGGAAGAATTGGGACAAAAATTGGAAAATTTTTAAGGGACTTTGAAAAAATTTCAACTGGAATTTTAGCAATTTTTTGACGTGAAATTGTAAACATGTGGACATGGATTTTGAAAATTCTAGAGAGAATTTTAAAAGCTTCAAGAGAATTTCAACAATTTTGAGAGGGATTTGAAAAGTTTCAATGGGAATGGGAAGAATTGGGACAAAAATTGGAAAATTTTTAAGGGACTTTGAAAAAATTTCAACTGGAATTTTAGCCATTTTTTGACGTGAAATTGTAAACATGATGAAGTGGATTTTGAAAATTCTAGAGAGAATTTTAAAAGCTTCAACAGAATTTCAACAATTTTGAGAGGGATTTGAAAAGTTTCAATGGGAATGGGAAGAATTGGGACAAAAATTGGAAAATTTTTAAGGGACTTTGAAAAAATTTCAACTGGAATTTTAGCCATTTTTTGACGTGAAATTGTAAACATGTGGACATGGATTTTGAAAATTCTAGAGAGAATTTTAAAAGCTTCAACAGAATTTCCACAATTTTGAGAGGGATTTGAAAAGTTTCAATGGGAATGGGAAGAATTGGGACAAAAATTGGAAAATTTTTAAGGGACTTTGAAAAAATTTCAACTGGAATTTTAGCCATTTTTTGACGTGAAATTGTAAACATGTGGACATGGATTTTGAAAATTCTAGAGAGAATTTTAAAAGCTTCAACAGAATTTCCACAATTTTGAGAGGGATTTGAAAAGTTTCAATGGGAATGGGAAGAATTGGGACAAAAATTGGAAAATTTTTAAGGGACTTTGAAAAAATTTCAACTGGAATTTTAGCCATTTTTTGACGTGAAATTGTAAACATGTGGACATGGATTTTGAAAATTCTAGAGAGAATTTTAAAAGCTTCAAGAGAATTTCAACAATTTTGAGAGGGATTTGAAAAGTTTCAATGGGAATGGGAAGAATTGGGACAAAAATTGGAAAATTTTTAAGGGACTTTGAAAAAATTTCAACTGGAATTTTAGCAATTTTTTGACGTGAAATTGTAAACATGATGAAGTGGATTTTGAAAATTCTAGAGAGAATTTTAAAAGCTTCAACAGAATTTCCACAATTTTGAGAGGGATTTGAAAAGTTTCAATGGGAATGGGAAGAATTGGGACAAAAATTGGAAAATTTTTAAGGGACTTGGAAAAAATTTCAGCTGGAATTTTAGCAATTTTTTGGCATGAAATTGTAAACATGTGGACATGGATTTTGAAAATTCTAGAGAGAATTTTAAAAGCTTCAAGAGAATTTCAACAATTTTGAGAGGGATTTGAAAAGTTTCAATGGGAATGGGAAGAATTGGGACAAAAATTGGAAAATTTTTAAGGGACTTTGAAAAAATTTCAACTGGAATTTTAGCATTTTTTTGACGTGAAATTGTAAACATGTGGACATGGATTTTGAAAATTCTAGAGAGAATTTTAAAAGCTTCAACAGAATTTCAACAATTTTGAGAGGGATTTGAAAAGTTTCAATGGGAATGGGAAGAATTGGGACAAAAATTGGAAAATTTTTAAGGGACTTTGAAAAAATTTCAACTGGAATTTTAGCCATTTTTTGACGTGAAATTGTAAACATGTGGACATGGATTTTGAAAATTCTAGAGAGAATTTTAAAAGCTTCAACAGAATTTCAACAATTTTGAGAGGGATTTGAAAAGTTTCAATGGGAATAGGAAGAATTGGGACAAAAATTGGAAAATTTTTAAGGGACTTTGAAAAAATTTCAACTGGAATTTTAGCATTTTTTTGACGTGAAATTGTAAACATGTGGACATGGATTTTGAAAATTCTAGAGAGAATTTTAAAAGCTTCAACAGAATTTCAACAATTTTGAGAGGGATTTGAAAAGTTTCAATGGGAATGGGAAGAATTGGGACAAAAATTGGAAAATTTTTAAGGGACTTTGAAAAAATTTCAACTGGAATTTTAGCCATTTTTTGACGTGAAATTGTAAACATGTGGACATGGATTTTGAAAATTCTAGAGAGAATTTTAAAAGCTTCAAGAGAATTTCAACAATTTTGAGAGGGATTTGAAAAGTTTCAATGGGAATGGGAAGAATTGGGACGAAAATTGGAAAATTTTTAAGGGACTTTGAAAAAATTTCAACTGGAATTTTAGCCATTTTTTGACGTGAAATTGTAAACATGTGGACATGGATTTTGAAAATTCTAGAGAGAATTTTAAAAGCTTCAAGAGAATTTCAACAATTTTGAGAGGGATTTGAAAAGTTTCAATGGGAATGGGAAGAATTGGGACAAAAATTGGAAAATTTTTAAGGGACTTTGAAAAAATTTCAACTGGAATTTTAGCAATTTTTTGACGTGAAATTGTAAACATGTGGCCATGGATTTTGAAAATTCTAGAGAGAATTTTAAAAGCTTCAACAGAATTTCCAAGATTTTGAGAGGGATTTGAAAAGTTTCAATGGGAATGGGAAGAATTGGGACAAAAATTGGAAAATTTTTAAGGGACTTTGAAAAAATTTCAACTGGAATTTTAGCCATTTTTTGACGTGAAATTGTAAACATGATGAAGTGGATTTTGAAAATTCTAGAGAGAATTTTAAAAGCTTCAACAGAATTTCAACAATTTTGAGAGGGATTTGAAAAGTTTCAATGGGAATGGGAAGAATTGGGACAAAAATTGGAAAATTTTTCAGGGACTTTGAAAAAATTTCAACTGGAATTTTAGCCATTTTTTGACGTGAAATTGTAAACATGTGGACATGGATTTTGAAAATTCTAGAGAGAATTTTAAAAGCTTCAACAGAATTTCCACAATTTTGAGAGGGATTTGAAAAGTTTCAATGGGAATGGGAAGAATTGGGACAAAAATTGGAAAATTTTTAAGGGACTTTGAAAAAATTGCAACTGGAATTTTAGCCATTTTTTGACGTGAAATTGTAAACATGTGGACATGGATTTTGAAAATTCTAGAGAGAATTTTAAAAGCTTCAACAGAATTTCCACAATTTTGAGAGGGATTTGAAAAGTTTCAATGGGAATGGGAAGAATTGGGACAAAAATTGGAAAATTTTTAAGGGACTTTGAAAAAATTTCAACTGGAATTTTAGCAATTTTTTGACATGAAATTGTAAACATGATGAAGTGGATTTTGAAAATTCTAGAGAGAATTTTAAAAGCTTCAACAGAATTTCAACAATTTTGAGAGGGATTTGAAAAGTTTCAATGGGAATGGGAAGAATTGGGACAAAAATTGGAAAATTTTTAAGGGACTTTGAAAAAATTTCAGCTGGAATTTTAGCCATTTTTTGGCATGAAATTGTAAACATGTGGACATGGATTTTGAAAATTCTAGAGAGAATTTTAAAAGCTTCCACAGAATTTCAACAATTTTGAGAGGGATTTGAAAAGTTTCAATGGGAATGGGAAGAATTGGGACAAAAATTGGAAAATTTTTAAGGGACTTTGAAAAAATTTCAACTGGAATTTTAGCATTTTTTTGACGTGAAATTGTAAACATGTGGCCATGGATTTTGAAAATTCTAGAGAGAATTTTAAAAGCTTCAAGAGAATTTCAACAATTTTGAGAGGGATTTGAAAAGTTTCAATGGGAATGGGAAGAATTGGGACAAAAATTGGAAAATTTTTAAGGGACTTTGAAAAAATTTCAACTGGAATTTTAGCATTTTTTTGACGTGAAATTGTAAACATGTGGACATGGATTTTGAAAATTCTAGAGAGAATTTTAAAAGCTTCAAGAGAATTTCAACAATTTTGAGAGGGATTTGAAAAGTTTCAATGGGAATGGGAAGAATTGAGACAAAAATTGGAAAATTTTTAAGGGACTTTGAAAAAATTTCAACTGGAATTTTAGCATTTTTTTGACATGAAATTGTAAACATGTGGACATGGATTTTGAAAATTCTAGAGAGAATTTTAAAAGCTTCAACAGAATTTCAACAATTTTGAGAGGGATTTGAAAAGTTTCAATGGGAATGGGAAGAATTGGGACAAAAATTGGAAAATTTTTAAGGGACTTTGAAAAAATTTCAACTGGAATTTTAGAATTTTTTTGACGTGAAATTGTAAACATGTGGACATGGATTTTGAAAATTCTAGAGAGAATTTTAAAAGCTTCAAGAGAATTTCAACAATTTTGAGAGGGATTTGAAAAGTTTCAATGGGAATGGGAAGAATTGGGACAAAAATTGGAAAATTTTTAAGGGACTTGGAAAAAATTTCAACTGGAATTTTAGCCATTTTTTGATGTGAAATTGTAAACATGTGGACATGGATTTTGAAAATTCTAGAGAGAATTTTAAAAGCTTCAAGAGAATTTCAACAATTTTGAGAGGGATTTGAAAAGTTTCAATGGGAATGGGAAGAATTGGGACAAAAATTGGAAAATTTTTAAGGGACTTTGAAAAAATTTCAACTGGAATTTTAGCATTTTTTTGACGTGAAATTGTAAACATGTGGACATGGATTTTGAAAATTCTAGAGAGAATTTTAAAAGCTTCAACAGAATTTCCACAATTTTGAGAGGGATTTGAAAAGTTTCAATGGGAATGGGAAGAATTGGGACAAAAATTGGAAAATTTTTAAGGGACTTTGAAAAAATTTCAACTGGCATTTTAGCCATTTTTTGACGTGAAATTGTAAACATGTGGACATGGATTTTGAAAATTCTAGAGAGAATTTTAAAAGCTGCAAGAGAATTTCAACAATTTTGAGAGGGATTTGAAAAGTTTCAATGGGAATGGGAAGAATTGGGACAAAAATTGGAAAATTTTTAAGGGACTTTGAAAAAATTTCAACTGGAATTTTAGCCATTTTTTGACGTGAAATTGTAAACATGATGAAGTGGATTTTGAAAATTCTAGAGAGAATTTTAAAAGCTTCAACAGAATTTCAACAATTTTGAGAGGGATTTGAAAAGTTTCAATGGGAATGGGAAGAATTGGGACAAAAATTGGAAAATTTTTAAGGGACTTTGAAAAAATTTCAACTGGAATTTTAGCCATTTTTTGACGTGAAATTGTAAACATGTGGACATGGATTTTGAAAATTCTAGAGAGAATTTTAAAAGCTTCAACAGAATTTCAACAATTTTGAGAGGGATTTGAAAAGTTTCAATGGGAATGGGAAGAATTGGGACAAAAATTGGAAAATTTTTAAGGGACTTTGAAAAAATTTCAACTGGAATTTTAGCCATTTTGTTACGTGAAATTGTAAACATGTGGACATGGATTTTGAAAATTCTAGAGAGAATTTTAAAAGCTTCAAGAGAATTTCAACAATTTTGAGAGGGATTTGAAAAGTTTCAATGGGAATGGGAAGAATTGGGACAAAAATTGGAAAATTTTTAAGGGACTTTGAAAAAATTTCAACTGGAATTTTAGCCATTTTTTGACGTGAAATTGTAAACATGTGGCCATGGATTTTGAAAATTCTAGAGAGAATTTTAAAAGCTTCAACAGAATTTCAACAATTTTGAGAGGGATTTGAAAAGATTCAATGGGAATGGGAAGAATTGGGACAAAAATTGGAAAATTTTGAAGGGACTTTGAAAAAATTTCAACTGGAATTTTAGCAATTTTTTGACGTGAAATTGTAAACATGTTGAAGTGGATTTTGAAAATTCTAGAGAGAATTTTAAAAGCTTCAACAGAATTTCAACAATTTTGGGAGGGATTTGAAAAGTTTCAATGGGAATGGGAAGAATTGGGACAAAAATTGGAAAATTTTGAAGGGACTTTGAAAAAATTTCAACTGGAATTTTAGCAATTTTTTTACGTGAAATTGTAAACATGTGGCCATGGATTTTGAAAATTCTAGAGAGAATTTTAAAAGCTTCAAGAGAATTTCAACAATTTTGAGAGGGATTTGAAAAGTTTCAATGGGAATGGGAAGAATTGGGACGAAAATTGGAAAATTTTTAAGGGACTTTGAAAAAATTTCAACTGGAATTTTAGGCATTTTTTGACGTGAAATTGTAAACATGTGGACATGGATTTTGAAAATTCTAGAGAGAATTTTAAAAGCTTCAAGAGAATTTCAACAATTTTGAGAGGGATTTGAAAAGTTTCAATGGGAATGGGAAGAATTGGGACAAAAATTGGAAAATTTTTAAGGGACTTTGAAAAAATTTCAACTGGAATTTTAGCCATTTTTTGACGTGAAATTGTAAACATGTGGCCATGGATTTTGAAAATTCTAGAGAGAATTTTAAAAGCTTCAACAGAATTTCCACAATTTTGAGAGGGATTTGAAAAGTTTCAATGGGAATGGGAAGAATTGGGACAAAAATTGGAAAATTTTTAAGGGACTTTGAAAAAATTTCAACTGGAATTTTAGCCATTTTTTGACGTGAAATTGTAAACATGTGGACATGGATTTTGAAAAATCTAGAGAGAATTTTAAAAGCTTCAACAGAATTTCCACAATTTTGAGAGGGATTTGAAAAGTTTCAATGGGAATGGGAAGAATTGGGACAAAAATTGGAAAATTTTTAAGGGACTTTGAAAAAATTGCAACTGGAATTTTAGCCATTTTTTGACGTGAAATTGTAAACATGTGGCCATGGATTTTGAAAATTCTAGAGAGAATTTTAAAAGCTTCAAGAGAATTTCAACAATTTTGAGAGGGATTTGAAAAGTTTCAATGGGAATGGGAAGAATTGGGACAAAAATTGGAAAATTTTGAAGGGACTTTGAAAAAATTTCAACTGGAATTTTAGCAATTTTTTGACGTGAAATTGTAAACATGATGAAGTGGATTTTGAAAATTCTAGAGAGAATTTTAAAAGCTTCAACAGAATTTCAACAATTTTGAGAGGGATTTGAAAAGTTTCAATGGGAATGGGAAGAATTGGGACAAAAATTGGAAAATTTTTAAGGGACTTTGAAAAAATTTCAACTGGAATTTTAGCCATTTTTTGACGTGAAATTGTAAACATGTGGACATGGATTTTGAAAATTCTAGAGAGAATTTTAAAAGCTTCAACAGAATTTCAACAATTTTGAGAGGGATTTGAAAAGTTTCAATGGGAATGGGAAGAATTGGGACAAAAATTGGAAAATTTTTAAGGGACTTTGAAAAAATTGCAACTGGAATTTTAGCCATTTTTTGACGTGAAATTGTAAACATGTGGACATGGATTTTGAAAATTCTAGAGAGAATTTTAAAAGCTTCAACAGAATTTCCACAATTTTGAGAGGGATTTGAAAAGTTTCAATGGGAATGGGAAGAATTGGGACAAAAATTGGAAAATTTTGAAGGGACTTTGAAAAAATTTCAACTGGAATTTTAGCCATTTTTTGACGTGAAATTGTAAACATGTGGACATGGATTTTGAAAATTCTAGAGAGAATTTTAAAAGCTTCAACAGAATTTCCACAATTTTGAGAGGGATTTGAAAAGTTTCAATGGGAATAGGAAGAATTGGGACAAAAATTGGAAAATTTTTAAGGGACTTTGAAAAAATTTCAACTGGAATTTTAGCATTTTTTTGACGTGAAATTGTAAACATGTGGACATGGATTTTGAAAATTCTAGAGAGAATTTTAAAAGCTTCAAGAGAATTTCAACAATTTTGAGAGGGATTTGAAAAGTTTCAATGGGAATGGGAAGAATTGGGACAAAAATTGGAAAATTTTTAAGGGACTTTGAAAAAATTTCAACTGGAAATTTAGCCATTTTTTGACGTGAAATTGTAAACATGTGGACATGGATTTTGAAAATTCTAGAGAGAATTTTAAAAGCTTCAACAGAATTTCCACAATTTTGAGAGGGATTTGAAAAGTTTCAATGGGAATGGGAAGAATTGGGACAAAAATTGGAAAATTTTTCAGGGACTTTGAAAAATTTCAACTGGAATTTTAGCCATTTTTTGACGTGAAATTGTAAACATGTGGACATGGATTTTGAAAATTCTAGAGAGAATTTTAAAAGCTTCAACAGAATTTCAACAATTTTGAGAGGGATTTGAAAAGTTTCAATGGGAATGGGAAGAATTGGGACAAAAATTGGAAAATTTTTCAGGGACTTTGAAAAAATTTCAACTGGCATTTTAGCCATTTTTTGACGTGAAATTGTAAACATGTGGACATGGATTTTGAAAATTCTAGAGAGAATTTTAAAAGCTTCAAGAGAATTTCAACAATTTTGAGAGGGATTTGAAAAGTTTCAATGGGAATGGGAAGAATTGGGACAAAAATTGGAAAATTTTTCAGGGACTTTGAAAAATTTCAACTGGAATTTTAGCCATTTTTTGACGTGAAATTGTAAACATGTGGACATGGATTTTGAAAATTCTAGAGAGAATTTTAAAAGCTTCAAGAGAATTTCAACAATTTTGAGAGGGATTTGAAAAGTTTCAATGGGAATGGGAAGAATTGGGACAAAAATTGGAAAATTTTTCAGGGACTTTGAAAAAATTTCAACTGGAATTTTAGCAATTTTTTGACGTGAAATTGTAAACATGTGGACATGGATTTTGAAAATTCTAGAGAGAATTTTAAAAGCTTCAACAGAATTTCAACAATTTTGAGAGGGATTTGAAAAGTTTCAATGGGAATGGGAAGAATTGGGACAAAAATTGGAAAATTTTTCAGGGACTTTGAAAAAATTTCAACTGGAATTTTAGCCATTTTTTGACGTGAAATTGTAAACATGTGGACATGGATTTTGAAAATTCTAGAGAGAATTTTAAAAGCTTCAAGAGAATTTCAACAATTTTGAGAGGGATTTGAAAAGTTTCAATGGGAATGGGAAGAATTGGGACAAAAATTGGAAAATTTTTAAGGGACTTTGAAAAAATTTCAACTGGAATTTTAGCCATTTTTTGACGTGAAATTGTAAACATGTGGACATGGATTTTGAAAATTCTAGAGAGAATTTTAAAAGCTTCAAGAGAATTTCAACAATTTTGAGAGGGATTGAAAAGTTTCAATGGGAATGGAAGAATTGGGACAAAAATTGGAAAATTTTTAAGGGACTTTGAAAAAATTTCAACTGGAATTTTAGCAATTTTTTGACGTGAAATTGTAAACATGATGAAGTGGATTTTGAAAATTCTAGAGAGAATTTTAAAAGCTTCAAGAGAATTTCAACAATTTTGAGAGGGATTTGAAAAGTTTCAATGGGAATGGGAAGAATTGGGACAAAAATTGGAAAATTTTTAAGGGACTTTGAAAAATTTCAACTGGAATTTTAGCCATTTTTTGACGTGAAATTGTAAACATGTGGACATGGATTTTGAAAATTCTAGAGAGAATTTTAAAAGCTTCAACAGAATTTCCACAATTTTGAGAGGGATTTGAAAAGTTTCAATGGGAATGGGAAGAATTGGGACAAAAATTGGAAAATTTTTAAGGGACTTTGAAAAAATTTCAACTGGAATTTTAGCCATTTTTTGACGTGAAATTGTAAACATGTGGACATGGATTTTGAAAATTCTAGAGAGAATTTTAAAAGCTTCAAGAGAATTTCAACAATTTTGAGAGGGATTTGAAAAGTTTCAATGGGAATGGGAAGAATTGGGACAAAAACTGGAAAATTTTTAAGGGACTTTGAAAAAATTTCAACTGGAATTTTAGCCATTTTTTGACGTGAAATTGTAAACATGTGGACATGGATTTTGAAAATTCTAGAGAGAATTTTAAAAGCTTCAACAGAATTTCAACAATTTTGAGAGGGATTTGAAAAGTTTCAATGGGAATGGGAAGAATTGGGACAAAAATTGGAAAATTTTTCAGGGACTTTGAAAAAATTTCAACTGGAATTTTAGCCATTTTTTGACGTGAAATTGTAAACATGTGGACATGGATTTTGAAAATTCTAGAGAGAATTTTAAAAGCTTCAACAGAATTTCAACAATTTTGAGAGGGATTTGAAAAGTTTTAATGGGAATGGGAAGAATTGGGACAAAAATTGGAAAATTTTTCAGGGACTTTGAAAAAATTGCAACTGGAATTTTAGCCATTTTTTGACGTGAAATTGTAAACATGTGGACATGGATTTTGAAAATTCTAGAGAGAATTTTAAAAGCTTCAACAGAAATTCCACAATTTTGAGAGGGATTTGAAAAGATTCAATGGGAATAGGAAGAATTGGGACAAAAATTGGAAAATTTTTAAGGGACTTTGAAAAAATTTCAACTGGAATTTTAGCATTTTTTTGACGTGAAATTGTAAACATGTGGACATGGATTTTGAAAATTCTAGAGAGAATTTTAAAAGCTTCAACAGAATTTCCACAATTTTGAGAGGGATTTGAAAAGTTTCAATGGGAATGGGAAGAATTGGGACAAAAATTGGAAAATTTTTAAGGGACTTTGAAAAAATTTCAACTGGAATTTTAGCCATTTTTTGACGTGAAATTGTAAACATGTGGACATGGATTTTGAAAATTCTAGAGAGAATTTTAAAAGCTTCAACAGAATTTCCACAATTTTGAGAGGGATTTGAAAAGTTTCAATGGGAATAGGAAGAATTGGGACAAAAATTGGAAAATTTTTAAGGGACTTTGAAAAATTTCAACTGGCATTTTAGCCATTTTTTGACGTGAAATTGTAAACATGTGGCCATGGATTTTGAAAATTCTAGAGAGAATTTTAAAAGCTTCAACAGAATTTCAACAATTTTGAGAGGGATTTGAAAAGTTTCAATGGGAATGGGAAGAATTGGGACAAAAATTGGAAAATTTTTAAGGGACTTTGAAAAAATTTCAACTGGCATTTTAGCCATTTTTTGACGTGAAATTGTAAACATGTGGACATGGATTTTGAAAATTCTAGAGAGAATTTTAAAAGCTTCAAGAGAATTTCAACAATTTTGAGAGGGATTTGAAAAGTTTCAATGGGAATGGGAAGAATTGGGACAAAAATTGGAAAATTTTTAAGGGACTTTGAAAAAATTTCAACTGGAATTTTAGCCATTTTTTGACGTGAAATTGTAAACATGTGGACATGGATTTTGAAAATTCTAGAGAGAATTTTAAAAGCTTCAACAGAATTTCAACAATTTTGAGAGGGATTTGAAAAGTTTCAATGGGAATGGGAAGAATTGGGACAAAAACTGGAAAATTTTTAAGGGACTTTGAAAAAATTTCAACTGGAATTTTAGCCATTTTTTGACGTGAAATTGTAAACATGTGGACATGGATTTTGAAAATTCTAGAGAGAATTTTAAAGCTTCAACAGAATTTCAACAATTTTGAGAGGGATTCGAAAAGTTTCAATGGGAATGGGAAGAATTGGGACAAAAATTGGAAAATTTTTCAGGGACTTTGAAAAAATTTCAACTGGAATTTTAGCCATTTTTTGACGTGAAATTGTAAACATGTGGACATGGATTTTGAAAATTCTAGAGAGAATTTTAAAAGCTTCAAGAGAATTTCAACAATTTTGAGAGGGATTTGAAAAGTTTCAATGGGAATGGGAAGAATTGGGACAAAAATTGGAAAATTTTTAAGGGACTTTGAAAAAATTTCAACTGGCATTTTAGCCATTTTTTGACGTGAAATTGTAAACATGTGGACATGGATTTTGAAAATTCTAGAGAGAATTTTAAAAGCTTCAACAGAATTTCAACAATTTTGAGAGGGATTTGAAAAGTTTCAATGGGAATGGGAAGAATTGGGACAAAAATTGGAAAATTTTTCAGGGACTTTGAAAAAATTTCAACTGGAATTTTAGCCATTTTTTGACGTGAAATTGTAAACATGTGGACATGGATTTTGAAAATTCTAGAGAGAATTTTAAAAGCTTCAAGAGAATTTCAACAATTTTGAGAGGGATTTGAAAAGTTTCAATGGGAATGGGAAGAATTGGGACAAAAATTGGAAAATTTTTAAGGGACTTTGAAAAAATTTCAACTGGAATTTTAGCCATTTTTTGACGTGAAATTGTAAACATGTGGCCATGGATTTTGAAAATTCTAGAGAGAATTTTAAAAGCTTCAACAGAATTTCAACAATTTTGAGAGGGATTTGAAAAGTTTCAATGGGAATGGGAAGAATTGGGACAAAAATTGGAAAATTTTTCAGGGACTTTGAAAAAATTTCAACTGGAATTTTAGCCATTTTTTGACGTGAAATTGTAAACATGTGGACATGGATTTTGAAAATTCTAGAGAGAATTTTAAAAGCTTCAACAGAATTTCCACAATTTTGAGAGGGATTTGAAAAGTTTCAATGGGAATAGGAAGAATTGGGACAAAAATTGGAAAATTTTTAAGGGACTTTGAAAAAATTTCAACTGGCATTTTAGCCATTTTTTGATGTGAAATTGTAAACATGTGGCCATGGATTTTGAAAATTCTAGAGAGAATTTTAAAAGCTTCAACAGAATTTCAACAATTTTGAGAGGGATTTGAAAAGTTTCAATGGGAATGGGAAGAATTGGGACAAAAATTGGAAAATTTTTAAGGGACTTTGAAAAAATTTCAACTGGCATTTTAGCCATTTTTTGACGTGAAATTGTAAACATGTGGACATGGATTTTGAAAATTCTAGAGAGAATTTTAAAAGCTTCAAGAGAATTTCAACAATTTTGAGAGGGATTTGAAAAGTTTCAATGGGAATGGGAAGAATTGGGACAAAAATTGGAAAATTTTTAAGGGACTTTGAAAAAATTTCAACTGGAATTTTAGCCATTTTTTGACGTGAAATTGTAAACATGTGGCCATGGATTTTGAAAATTCTAGAGAGAATTTTAAAAGCTTCAAGAGAATTTCAACAATTTTGAGAGGGATTTGAAAAGTTTCAATGGGAATGGGAAGAATTGGGACAAAAACTGGAAAATTTTTAAGGGACTTTGAAAAAATTTCAACTGGAATTTTAGCCATTTTTTGACGTGAAATTGTAAACATGTGGACATGGATTTTGAAAATTCTAGAGAGAATTTTAAAAGCTTCAACAGAATTTCAACAATTTTGAGAGGGATTCGAAAAGTTTCAATGGGAATGGGAAGAATTGGGACAAAAATTGGAAAATTTTTCAGGGACTTTGAAAAATTTCAACTGGAATTTTAGCCATTTTTTGACGTGAAATTGTAAACATGTGGACATGGATTTTGAAAATTCTAGAGAGAATTTTAAAAGCTTCAACAGAATTTCAACAATTTTGAGAGGGATTTGAAAAGTTTCAATGGGAATGGGAAGAATTGGGACGAAAATTGGAAAATTTTTAAGGGACTTTGAAAAAATTTCAACTGGAATTTTAGCCATTTTTTGACGTGAAATTGTAAACATGTGGACATGGATTTTGAAAATTCTAGAGAGAATTTTAAAAGCTTCAAGCGAATTTCAACAATTTTGAGAGGGATTTGAAAAGTTTCAATGGGAATGGGAAGAATTGGGACAAAAATTGGAAAATTTTTCAGGGACTTTGAAAAAATTTCAACTGGAATTTTAGCAATTTTTTGACGTGAAATTGTAAACATGATGAAGTGGATTTTGAAAATTCTAGAGAGAATTTTAAAAGCTTCAAGAGAATTTCAACAATTTGGAGAGGGATTTGAAAAGTTTCAATGGGAATGGGAAGAATTGGGACAAAAATTGGAAAATTTTTAAGGGACTTTGAAAAAATTTCAACTGGAATTTTAGCCATTTTTTGACGTGAAATTGTAAACATGTGGACATGGATTTTGAAAATTCTAGAGAGAATTTTAAAAGCTTCAAGAGAATTTCAACAATTTTGAGAGGGATTTGAAAAGTTTCAATGGGAATGGGAAGAATTGGGACAAAAATTGGAAAATTTTTAAGGGACTTTGAAAAAATTTCAACTGGAATTTTAGCCATTTTTTGACGTGAAATTGTAAACATGTGGACATGGATTTTGAAAATTCTAGAGAGAATTTTAAAAGCTTCAACAGAATTTCCACAATTTTGAGAGGGATTTGAAAAGTTTCAATGGGAATGGGAAGAATTGGGACAAAAATTGGAAAATTTTTAAGGGACTTTGAAAAAATTTCAACTGGAATTTTAGCCATTTTTTGACGTGAAATTGTAAACATGTGGACATGGATTTTGAAAATTCTAGAGAGAATTTTAAAAGCTTCAAGAGAATTTCAACAATTTTGAGAGGGATTTGAAAAGTTTCAATGGGAATGGGAAGAATTGGGACAAAAACTGGAAAATTTTTAAGGGACTTTGAAAAAATTTCAACTGGAATTTTAGCCATTTTTTGACGTGAAATTGTAAACATGTGGACATGGATTTTGAAAATTCTAGAGAGAATTTTAAAAGCTTCAACAGAATTTCAACAATTTTGAGAGGGATTCGAAAAGTTTCAATGGGAATGGGAAGAATTGGGACAAAAATTGGAAAATTTTTCAGGGACTTTGAAAAAATTTCAACTGGAATTTTAGCCATTTTTTGACGTGAAATTGTAAACATGTGGACATGGATTTTGAAAATTCTAGAGAGAATTTTAAAAGCTTCAAGAGAATTTCAACAATTTTGAGAGGGATTTGAAAAGTTTCAATGGGAATGGGAAGAATTGGGACAAAAATTGGAAAATTTTTCAGGGACTTTGAAAAAATTTCAACTGGAATTTTAGCAATTTTTTGACGTGAAATTGTAAACATGTGGACATGGATTTTGAAAATTCTAGAGAGAATTTTAAAAGCTTCAAGAGAATTTCAACAATTTTGAGAGGGATTTGAAAAGTTTCAATGGGAATGGGAAGAATTGGGACAAAAATTGGAAAATTTTTCAGGGACTTTGAAAAAATTTCAACTGGAATTTTAGCCATTTTTTGACGTGAAATTGTAAACATGTGGACATGGATTTTGAAAATTCTAGAGAGAATTTTAAAAGCTTCAAGAGAATTTCAACAATTTTGAGAGGGATTTGAAAAGTTTCAATGGGAATGGGAAGAATTGGGACAAAAATTGGAAAATTTTGAAGGGACTTTGAAAAAATTTCAACTGGAATTTTAGCCATTTTTTGACGTGAAATTGTAAACATGTGGCCATGGATTTTGAAAATTCTAGAGAGAATTTTAAAAGCTTCAACAGAATTTCAACAATTTTGAGAGGGATTTGAAAAGTTTCAATGGGAATGGGAAGAATTGGGACAAAAATTGGAAAATTTTTAAGGGACTTCGAAAAAATTTCAACTGGAATTTTAGCAATTTTTTGACGTGAAATTGTAAACATGTTGAAGTGGATTTTGAAAATTCTAGAGAGAATTTTAAAAGCTTCAACAGAATTTCAACAATTTTGAGAGGGATTTGAAAAGTTTCAATGGGAATGGGAAGAATTGGGACAAAAATTGGAAAATTTTTAAGGGACTTTGAAAAAATTTCAACTGGAATTTTAGCATTTTTTTGACGTGAAATTGTAAACATGTGGACATGGATTTTGAAAATTCTAGAGAGAATTTTAAAAGCTTCAAGAGAATTTCAACAATTTTGAGAGGGATTTGAAAAGTTTCAATGGGAATGGGAAGAATTGGGACGAAAATTGGAAAATTTTTAAGGGACTTTGAAAAAATTTCAACTGGAATTTTACATTTTTTGACGTGAAATTGTAAACATGTGGACATGGATTTTGAAAATTCTAGAGAGAATTTTAAAAGCTTCAAGAGAATTTCAACAATTTTGAGAGGGATTTGAAAAGTTTCAATGGGAATGGGAAGAATTGGGACAAAAATTGGAAAATTTTTCAGGGACTTTGAAAAAGTTTCAACTGGAATTTTAGCAATTTTTTGACGTGAAATTGTAAACATGATGAAGTGGATTTTGAAAATTCTAGAGAGAATTTTAAAAGCTTCAAGAGAATTTCAACAATTTGGAGAGGGATTTGAAAAGTTTCAATGGGAATGGGAAGAATTGGGACAAAAATTGGAAAATTTTTAAGGGACTTTGAAAAAATTTCAACTGGAATTTTAGCCATTTTGTTACGTGAAATTGTAAACATGTGGACATGGATTTTGAAAATTCTAGAGAGAATTTTAAAAGCTTCAAGAGAATTTCAACAATTTTGAGAGGGATTTGAAAAGTTTCAATGGGAATGGGAAGAATTGGGACAAAAATTGGAAAATTTTTAAGGGACTTTGAAAAAATTTCAACTGGAATTTTAGCCATTTTTTGACGTGAAATTGTAAACATGTGGACATGGATTTTGAAAATTCTAGAGAGAATTTTAAAAGCTTCAACAGAATTTCCACAATTTTGAGAGGGATTTGAAAAGTTTCAATGGGAATGGGAAGAATTGGGACAAAAATTGGAAAATTTTTAAGGGACTTTGAAAAAATTTCAACTGGAATTTTAGCAATTTTTGACGTGAAATTGTAAACATGTGGCCATGGATTTTGAAAATTCTAGAGAGAATTTTAAAAGCTTCAACAGAATTTCAACAATTTTGAGAGGGATTTGAAAAGTTTCAATGGGAATGGGAAGAATTGGGACAAAAATTGGAAAATTTTTAAGGGACTTTGAAAAATTTCAACTGGAATTTTAGCCATTTTTTGACGTGAAATTGTAAACATGTGGACATGGATTTTGAAAATTCTAGAGAGAATTTTAAAAGCTTCAAGAGAATTTCAACAATTTTGAGAGGGATTTGAAAAGTTTCAATGGGAATGGGAAGAATTGGGACAAAAATTGGAAAATTTTTCAGGGACTTTGAAAAAAATTTCAACTGGAATTTTAGCCATTTTTTGACGTGAAATTGTAAACATGATGAAGTGGATTATGAAAATTCTAGAGAGAATTTTAAAAGCTTCAAGAGAATTTCAACAATTTGGAGAGGGATTTGAAAAGTTTCAATGGGAATGGGAAGAATTGGGACAAAAATTGGAAAATTTTTAAGGGACTTTGAAAAAATTTCAACTGGAATTTTAGCCATTTTGTTACGTGAAATTGTAAACATGTGGACATGGATTTTGAAAATTCTAGAGAGAATTTTAAAAGCTTCAAGAGAATTTCAACAATTTTGAGAGGGATTTGAAAAGTTTCAATGGGAATGGGAAGAATTGGGACAAAAATTGGAAAATTTTTAAGGGACTTTGAAAAAATTTCAACTGGAATTTTAGCCATTTTTTGACGTGAAATTGTAAACATGTGGACATGGATTTTGAAAATTCTAGAGAGAATTTTAAAAGCTTCAACAGAATTTCCACAATTTTGAGAGGGATTTGAAAAGTTTCAATGGGAATGGGAAGAATTGGGACAAAAATTGGAAAATTTTTAAGGGACTTTTGAAAAAATTTCAACTGGAATTTTAGCAATTTTTTGACGTGAAATTGTAAACATGTGGACATGGATTTTGAAAATTCTAGAGAGAATTTTAAAAGCTTCAAGAGAATTTCAACAATTTTGAGAGGGATTTGAAAAGTTTCAATGGGAATGGGAAGAATTGGGACAAAAATTGGAAAATTTTTAAGGGACTTTGAAAAAATTGCAACTGGAATTTTAGCAATTTTTTGACGTGAAATTGTAAACATGTGGCCATGGATTTTGAAAATTCTAGAGAGAATTTTAAAAGCTTCAAGAGAATTTCAACAATTTTGAGAGGGATTTGAAAAGTTTCAATGGGAATGGGAAGAATTGGGACAAAAATTGGAAAATTTTTAAGGGACTTTGAAAAAATTTCAACTGGCATTTTAGCAATTTTTTTACGTGAAATTGTAAACATGTGGACATGGATTTTGAAAATTCTAGAGAGAATTTTAAAAGCTTCAAGAGAATTTCAACAATTTTGAGAGGGATTTGAAAAGTTTCAATGGGAATGGGAAGAATTGGGACAAAAATTGGAAAATTTTTAAGGGACTTTGAAAAAATTTTCAACTGGAATTTTAGCAATTTTTTGACGTGAAATTGTAAACATGTGGACATGGATTTTGAAAATTCTAGAGAGAATTTTAAAAGCTTCAAGAGAATTTCAACAATTTTGAGAGGGATTTGAAAAGTTTCAATGGGAATGGGAAGAATTGGGACAAAAATTGGAAAATTTTAAGGGACTTTGAAAAAATTGCAACTGGAATTTTAGCCATTTTTTGACGTGAAATTGTAAACATGATGAAGTGGATTTTGAAAATTCTAGAGAGAATTTTAAAAGCTTCAAGAGAATTTCAACAATTTTGAGAGGGATTTGAAAAGTTTCAATGGGAATGGGAAGAATTGGGACAAAAATTGGAAAATTTTTAAGGGACTTTGAAAAACTTTCAACTGGAATTTTAGCCATTTTTTTACGTGAAATTGTAAACATGTGGCCATGGATTTTGAAAATTCTAGAGAGAATTTTAAAAGCTTCAAGAGAATTTCAACAATTTTGAGAGGGATTTGAAAAGTTTCAATGGGAATGGGAAGAATTGGGACGAAAATTGGAAAATTTTTAAGGGACTTTGAAAAAATTTCAACTGGCATTTTAGCAATTTTTTGACGTGAAATTGTAAACATGATGAAGTGGATTTTGAAAATTCTAGAGAGAATTTTAAAAGCTTCAAGAGAATTTCAACAATTTTGAGAGGGATTTGAAAAGTTTCAATGGGAATGGGAAGAATTGGGACAAAAATTGGAAAATTTTTAAGGGACTTTGAAAAAATTTCAACTGGCATTTTAGCCATTTTTTGACGTGAAATTGTAAACATGTGGACATGGATTTTGAAAATTCTAGAGAGAATTTTAAAAGCTTCAAGAGAATTTCAACAATTTTGAGAGGGATTTGAAAAGTTTCAATGGGAATGGGAAGAATTGGGACAAAAATTGGAAAATTTTTCAGGGACTTTGAAAAAATTTCAACTGGAATTTTAGCAATTTTTTGACGTGAAATTGTAAACATGTGGACATGGATTTTGAAAATTCTAGAGAGAATTTTAAAAGCTTCAACAGAATTTCAACAATTTTGAGAGGGATTTGAAAAGTTTCAATGGGAATGGGAAGAATTGGGACAAAAATTGGAAAATTTTTCAGGGACTTTGAAAAAATTTCAACTGGAATTTTAGCCATTTTTTGACGTGAAATTGTAAACATGTGGACATGGATTTTGAAAATTCTAGAGAGAATTTTAAAAGCTTCAAGAGAATTTCAACAATTTTGAGAGGGATTTGAAAAGTTTCAATGGGAATGGGAAGAATTGGGACAAAAATTGGAAAATTTTTAAGGGACTTTGAAAAAATTTCAACTGGAATTTTAGCCATTTTTTGACGTGAAATTGTAAACATGTTGAAGTGGATTTTGAAAATTCTAGAGAGAATTTTAAAAGCTTCAAGAGAATTTCAACAATTTTGAGAGGGATTTGAAAAGTTTCACTGGGAATGGGAAGAATTGGGACAAAAATTGGAAAATTTTTAAGGGACTTTGAAAAAATTTCAACTGGAATTTTAGCAATTTTTTGACGTGAAATTGTAAACATGTGGCCATGGATTTTGAAAATTCTAGAGAGAATTTTAAAAGCTTCAACAGAATTTCAACAATTTTGAGAGGGATTTGAAAAGTTTCAATGGGAATGGGAAGAATTGGGACGAAAATTGGAAAATTTTTAAGGGACTTTGAAAAAAATTTCAACTGGAATTTTAGCCATTTTTTGACGTGAAATTGTAAACATGTGGACATGGATTTTGAAAATTCTAGAGAGAATTTTAAAAGCTTCAAGAGAATTTCAACAATTTTTGAGAGGGATTTGAAAAGTTTCAATGGGAATGGGAAGAATTGGGACAAAAATTGGAAAATTTTTCAGGGACTTTGAAAAAATTTCAACTGGAATTTTAGCCATTTTTTGACGTGAAATTGTAAACATGATGAAGTGGATTTTGAAAATTCTAGAGAGAATTTTAAAAGCTTCAAGAGAATTTCAACAATTTGGAGAGGGATTTGAAAAGTTTCAATGGAATGGGAAGAATTGGGACAAAAATTGGAAAATTTTTCAGGGACTTTGAAAAAATTTCAACTGGAATTTTAGCCATTTTGTTACGTGAAATTGTAAACATGTGGACATGGATTTTGAAAATTCTAGAGAGAATTTTAAAAGCTTCAAGAGAATTTCAACAATTTTGAGAGGGATTTGAAAAGTTTCAATGGGAATGGGAAGAATTGGGACAAAAATTGGAAAATTTTTAAGGGACTTTGAAAAAATTTCAACTGGCATTTTAGCAATTTTTTGACGTGAAATTGTGAACATGTGGCCATGGATTTTGAAAATTCTAGAGAGAATTTTAAAAGCTTCAAGAGAATTTCAACAATTTTGAGAGGGATTTGAAAAGTTTCAATGGGAATGGGAAGAATTGGGACAAAAATTGGAAAATTTTTAAGGGACTTTGAAAAAATTTCAACTGGAATTTTAGCAATTTTTTGACGTGAAATTGTAAACATGTGGACATGGATTTTGAAAATTCTAGAGAGAATTTTAAAAGCTTCAAGAGAATTTCAACAATTTTGAGAGGGATTTGAAAAGTTTCAATGGGAATGGGAAGAATTGGGACAAAAATTGGAAAATTTTAAGGGACTTTGAAAAAATTGCAACTGGAATTTTAGCCATTTTTTGACGTGAAATTGTAAACATGATGAAGTGGATTTTGAAAATTCTAGAGAGAATTTTAAAAGCTTCAAGAGAATTTCAACAATTTTGAGAGGGATTTGAAAAGTTTCAATGGGAATGGAAGAATTGGGACAAAAATTGGAAAATTTTTAAGGGACTTTGAAAAAATTTCAACTGGAATTTTAGCAATTTTTTGACGTGAAATTGTAAACATGTGGCCATGGATTTTGAAAATTCTAGAGAGAATTTTAAAAGCTTCAAGAGAATTTCAACAATTTTGAGAGGGATTTGAAAAGTTTCAATGGGAATGGGAAGAATTGGGACGAAAATTGGAAATTTTTAAGGGACTTTGAAAAAATTTCAACTGGAATTTTAGCCATTTTTTGACGTGAAATTGTAAACATGTGGACATGGATTTTGAAAATTCTAGAGAGAATTTTAAAAGCTTCAAGAGAATTTCAACAATTTTGAGAGGGATTTGAAAAGTTTCAATGGGAATGGGAAGAATTGGGACAAAAATTGGAAAATTTTTAAGGGACTTTGAAAAAATTTCAACTGGAATTTTAGCCATTTTTTGACGTGAAATTGTAAACATGTGGACATGGATTTTGAAAATTCTAGAGAGAATTTTAAAAGCTTCAAGAGAATTTCAACAATTTTGAGAGGGATTTGAAAAGTTTCAATGGGAATGGGAAGAATTGGGACAAAAATTGGAAAATTTTTAAGGGACTTTGAAAAAATTTCAACTGGCATTTTAGCAATTTTTTGACGTGAAATTGTAAACATGATGAAGTGGATTTTGAAAATTCTAGAGAGAATTTTAAAAGCTTCAAGAGAATTTCAACAATTTTGAGAGGGATTTGAAAAGTTTCAATGGGAATGGGAAGAATTGGGACAAAAATTGGAAAATTTTTAAGGGACTTTGAAAAAATTTCAACTGGCATTTTAGCCATTTTTTGACGTGAAATTGTAAACATGTGGCCATGGATTTTGAAAATTCTAGAGAGAATTTTAAAAGCTTCAAGAGAATTTCAACAATTTTGAGAGGGATTTGAAAAGTTTCAATGGGAATGGGAAGAATTGGGACAAAAATTGGAAAATTTTTAAGGACTTTGAAAAAATTTCAACTGGAATTTTAGCCATTTTTTGACGTGAAATTGTAAACATGTGGACATGGATTTTGAAAATTCTAGAGAGAATTTTAAAAGCTTCAAGAGAATTTCAACAATTTTGAGAGGGATTTGAAAAGTTTCAATGGGAATGGGAAGAATTGGGACAAAAATTGGAAAATTTTTAAGGGACTTTGAAAAAATTTCAACTGGAATTTTAGCCATTTTTTGACGTGAAATTGTAAACATGTGGACATGGATTTTGAAAATTCTAGAGAGAATTTTAAAAGCTTCAAGAGAATTTCAACAATTTTGAGAGGGATTTGAAAAGTTTCAATGGGAATGGGAAGAATTGGGACAAAAATTGGAAAATTTTTCAGGGACTTTGAAAAAATTTCAACTGGAATTTTAGCCATTTTTTGACGTGAAATTGTAAACATGTTGAAGTGGATTTTGAAAATTCTAGAGAGAATTTTAAAAGCTTCAAGAGAATTTCAACAATTTTGAGAGGGATTTGAAAAGTTTCAATGGGAATGGGAAGAATTGGGACAAAAATTGGAAAATTTTTCAGGACTTTGAAAAAATTTCAACTGGAATTTTAGCAATTTTTTGACGTGAAATTGTAAACATGTGGCCATGGATTTTGAAAATTCTAGAGAGAATTTTAAAAGCTTCAACAGAATTCAACAATTTTGAGAGGGATTTGAAAAGTTTCAATGGGAATGGGAAGAATTGGGACGAAAATTGGAAAATTTTTAAGGGACTTTGAAAAAATTTCAACTGGAATTTTAGCCATTTTTTGACGTGAAATTGTAAACATGTGGACATGGATTTGAAAATTCTAGAGAGAATTTTAAAAGCTTCAAGAGAATTTCAACAATTTTGAGAGGGATTTGAAAGTTTCAATGGGAATGGGAAGAATTGGGACAAAAATTGGAAAATTTTTCAGGGACTTTGAAAAAATTTCAACTGGAATTTTAGCAATTTTTTGACGTGAAATTGTAAACATGATGAAGTGGATTTTGAAAATTCTAGAGAGAATTTTAAAAGCTTCAAGAGAATTTCAACAATTTGGAGAGGGATTTGAAAAGTTTCAATGGGAATGGGAAGAATTGGGACAAAAATTGGAAAATTTTTAAGGGACTTTGAAAAAATTTCAACTGGAATTTTAGCCATTTTGTTACGTGAAATTGTAAACATGTGGACATGGATTTTGAAAATTCTAGAGAGAATTTTAAAAGCTTCAAGAGAATTTCAACAATTTTGAGAGGGATTTGAAAAGTTTCAATGGGAATGGGAAGAATTGGGACAAAAATTGGAAAATTTTTAAGGGACTTTGAAAAAATTTCAACTGGAATTTTAGCCATTTTTTGACGTGAAATTGTAAACATGTGGACATGGATTTTGAAAATTCTAGAGAGAATTTTAAAAGCTTCAACAGAATTTCCACAATTTTGAGAGGGATTTGAAAAGTTTCAATGGGAATGGGAAGAATTGGGACAAAAATTGGAAAATTTTTAAGGGACTTTGAAAAAATTTCAACTGGAATTTTAGCCATTTTTGACGTGAAATTGTAAACATGTGGACATGGATTTTGAAAATTCTAGAGAGAATTTTAAAAGCTTCAACAGAATTTCAACAATTTTGAGAGGATTTGAAAAGTTTCAATGGGAATGGGAAGAATTGGGACAAAAATTGGAAAATTTTTAAGGGACTTTGAAAAAATTTCAACTGGAATTTTAGCCATTTTTTGACGTGAAATTGTAAACATGTGGACATGGATTTTGAAAATTCTAGAGAGAATTTTAAAAGCTTCAAGAGAATTTCCACAATTTTGAGAGGGATTTGAAAAGTTTCAATGGGAATGGGAAGAATTGGGACAAAAATTGGAAAATTTTTCAGGGACTTTGAAAAATTTCAACTGGAATTTTAGCCATTTTTTGACGTGAAATTGTAAACATGTGGACATGGATTTTGAAAATTCTAGAGAGAATTTTAAAAGCTTCAAGAGAATTTCAACAATTTTGAGAGGGATTTGAAAAGTTTCAATGGGAATGGGAAGAATTGGGACAAAAATTGGAAAATTTTTAAGGGACTTTGAAAAAATTTCAACTGGAATTTTAGCCATTTTTTGACGTGAAATTGTAAACATGTGGACATGGATTTTGAAAATTCTAGAGAGAATTTTAAAAGCTTCAACAGAATTTCAACAATTTTGAGAGGGATTTGAAAAGTTTCAATGGGAATGGGAAGAATTGGGACAAAAATTGGAAAATTTTTAAGGGACTTTGAAAAAATTTCAACTGGAATTTTAGCAATTTTTTGACGTGAAATTGTAAACATGTGGCCATGGATTTTGAAAATTCTAGAGAGAATTTTTAAAAGCTTCAACAGAATTTCAACAATTTTGAGAGGGATTTGAAAAGTTTCAATGGGAATGGGAAGAATTGGGACGAAAATTGGAAAATTTTTAAGGGACTTTGAAAAAATTTCAACTGGAATTTTAGCCATTTTTTGACGTGAAATTGTAAACATGTGGACATGGATTTTGAAAATTCTAGAGAGAATTTTAAAAGCTTCAAGAGAATTTCAACAATTTTGAGAGGGATTTGAAAAGTTTCAATGGGAATGGGAAGAATTGGGACAAAAATTGGAAAATTTTTAAGGGACTTTGAAAAAATTTCAACTGGAATTTTAGCAATTTTTTGACGTGAAATTGTAAACATGATGAAGTGGATTTTGAAAATTCTAGAGAGAATTTTAAAAGCTTCAAGAGAATTTCAACAATTTGGAGAGGGATTTGAAAAGTTTCAATGGGAATGGGAAGAATTGGGACAAAAATTGGAAAATTTTTAAGGGACTTTGAAAAAATTTCAACTGGAATTTTAGCCATTTTGTTACGTGAAATTGTAAACATGTGGACATGGATTTTGAAAATTCTAGAGAGAATTTTAAAAGCTTCAAGAGAATTTCAACAATTTTGAGAGGGATTTGAAAAGTTTCAATGGGAATGGGAAGAATTGGGACAAAAATTGGAAAATTTTTCAGGGACTTTGAAAAAATTTCAACTGGAATTTTAGCCATTTTTTGACGTGAAATTGTAAACATGTGGCCATGGATTTTGAAAATTCTAGAGAGAATTTTAAAAGCTTCAACAGAATTTCCACAATTTTGAGAGGGATTTGAAAAGTTTCAATGGGAATGGGAAGAATTGGGACAAAAATTGGAAAATTTTTAAGGGACTTTGAAAAAATTTCAACTGGAATTTTAGCAATTTTTTTACGTGAAATTGTAAACATGTGGACATGGATTTTGAAAATTCTAGAGAGAATTTTAAAAGCTTCAAGAGAATTTCAACAATTTTGAGAGGGATTTGAAAAGTTTCAATGGGAATGGGAAGAATTGGGACCAAAATTGGAAAATTTTTAAGGGACTTTGAAAAAATTTCAACTGGAATTTTAGCCATTTTTTGACGTGAAATTGTAAACATGTGGCCATGGATTTTGAAAATTCTAGAGAGAATTTTAAAAGCTTCAAGAGAATTTCCACAATTTTGAGAGGGATTTGAAAAGTTTCAATGGGAATGGGAAGAATTGGGACAAAAATTGGAAAATTTTTAAGGGACTTTGAAAAAATTTCAACTGGCATTTTAGCAATTTTTTTACGTGAAATTGTAAACATGTGGACATGGATTTTGAAATTCTAGAGAGAATTTTAAAAGCTTCAAGAGAATTTCAACAATTTTGAGAGGGATTTGAAAAGTTTCAATGGGAATGGGAAGAATTGGGACAAAAATTGGAAAATTTTTAAGGGACTTTGAAAAAATTTCAACTGGAATTTTAGCAATTTTTTGACGTGAAATTGTAAACATGTGGACATGGATTTTGAAAATTCTAGAGAGAATTTTAAAAGCTTCAAGAGAATTTCAACAATTTTGAGAGGGATTTGAAAAGTTTCAATGGGAATGGGAAGAATTGGGACAAAAATTGGAAAATTTTTAAGGGACTTTGAAAAAATTGCAACTGGAATTTTAGCCATTTTTTGACGTGAAATTGTAAACATGATGAAGTGGATTTTGAAAATTCTAGAGAGAATTTTAAAAGCTTCAAGAGAATTTCAACAATTTTGAGAGGGATTTGAAAAGTTTCAATGGGAATGGGAAGAATTGGGACCAAAATTGGAAAATTTTTAAGGGACTTTGAAAAAATTTCAACTGGAATTTTAGCCATTTTTTGACGTGAAATTGTAAACATGTGGCCATGGATTTTGAAAATTCTAGAGAGAATTTTAAAAGCTTCAAGAGAATTTCAACAATTTTGAGAGGGATTTGAAAAGTTTCAATGGGAATGGGAAGAATTGGGACGAAAATTGGAAATTTTTAAGGGACTTTGAAAAAATTTCAACTGGAATTTTAGCCATTTTTTGACGTGAAATTGTAAACATGTGGACATGGATTTTGAAAATTCTAGAGAGAATTTTAAAAGCTTCAACAGAATTTCCACAATTTTGAGAGGGATTTGAAAAGTTTCAATGGGAATGGGAAGAATTGGGACAAAAATTGGAAAATTTTTAAGGGACTTTGAAAAAATTTCAACTGGCATTTTAGCAATTTTTTGACGTGAAATTGTAAACATGATGAAGTGGATTTTGAAAATTCTAGAGAGAATTTTAAAAGCTTCAAGAGAATTTCAACAATTTTGAGAGGGATTTGAAAAGTTTCAATGGGAATGGGAAGAATTGGGACAAAAATTGGAAAATTTTTAAGGGACTTTGAAAAATTTCAACTGGCATTTTAGCCATTTTTTGACGTGAAATTGTAAACATGTGGACATGGATTTTGAAAATTCTAGAGAGAATTTTAAAAGCTTCAAGAGAATTTCAACAATTTTGAGAGGGATTTGAAAACTTTCAATGGGAATGGGAAGAATTGGGACAAAAATTGGAAAATTTTTAAGGGACTTTGAAAAAATTTCAACTGGAATTTTAGCCATTTTTTGACGTGAAATTGTAAACATGTGGCCATGGATTTTGAAAATTCTAGAGAGAATTTTAAAAGCTTCAAGAGAATTTCAACAATTTTGAGAGGGATTTGAAAAGTTTCAATGGGAATGGGAAGAATTGGGACAAAAATTGGAAAATTTTTAAGGGACTTTGAAAAAATTTCAACTGGAATTTTAGCCATTTTGTTACGTGAAATTGTAAACATGTGGACATGGATTTTGAAAATTCTAGAGAGAATTTTAAAAGCTTCAAGAGAATTTCAACAATTTTGAGAGGGATTTGAAAAGTTTCAATGGGAATGGGAAGAATTGGGACAAAAATTGGAAAATTTTTAAGGGACTTGGAAAAAATTTCAACTGGAATTTTAGCCATTTTTTGACGTGAAATTGTAAACATGTGGACATGGATTTTGAAAATTCTAGAGAGAATTTTAAAAGCTTCAAGAGAATTTCAACAATTTTGAGAGGGATTTGAAAAGTTTCAATGGGAATGGGAAGAATTGGGACAAAAATTGGAAAATTTTTAAGGGACTTTGAAAAAATTTCAACTGGAATTTTAGCCATTTTTTGACGTGAAATTGTAAACATGTGGCCATGGATTTTGAAAATTCTAGAGAGAATTTTAAAAGCTTCAAGAGAATTTCAACAATTTTGAGAGGGATTTGAAAAGTTTCAATGGGAATGGGAAGAATTGGGACAAAAATTGGAAAATTTTTAAGGGACTTTGAAAAAATTTCAACTGGAATTTTAGCAATTTTTTGACGTGAAATTGTAAACATGTGGACATGGATTTTGAAAATTCTAGAGAGAATTTTAAAAGCTTCAAGAGAATTTCAACAATTTTGAGAGGGATTTGAAAGTTTCAATGGGAATGGGAAGAATTGGGACAAAAATTGGAAAATTTTTAAGGGACTTAGAAAAAATTTCAACTGGAATTTAGCCATTTTTTTATGTGAAATTGTAAACATGATGAAGTGGATTTTGAAAATTCTAGAGAGAATTTTAAAAGCTTCAACAGAATTTCAACAATTTTGAGAGGGATTTGAAAAGTTTCAATGGGAATGGGAAGAATTGGGACAAAAATTGGAAAATTTTTAAGGGACTTTGAAAAAATTTCAACTGGCATTTTAGCCATTTTTTGACGTGAAATTTTAAATATGATGAAGTGGATTTTGAAAATTCTAGAGAGAATTTTAAAAGCTTCAAGAGAATTTCAACAATTTTGAGAGGGATTTGAAAAGTTTCAATGGGAATGGGAAGAATTGGGACGAAAATTGGAAAATTTTTAAGGGACTTTGAAAAAATTTCAACTGGAATTTTAGCCATTTTTTGACGTGAAATTGTAAACATGTGGCCATGGATTTTGAAAATTCTAGAGAGAATTTTAAAAGCTTCAAGAGAATTTCAACAATTTTGAGAGGGATTTGAAAAGTTTCAATGGGAATGGGAAGAATTGGGACAAAAATTGGAAAATTTTTAAGGGACTTTGAAAAAATTTCAACTGGAATTTTAGCCATTTTTTGACGTGAAATTGTAAACATGTGGACATGGATTTTGAAAATTCTAGAGAGAATTTTAAAAGCTTCAAGAGAATTTCAACAATTTTGAGAGGGATTTGAAAAGTTTCAATGGGAATGGGAAGAATTGGGACAAAAATTGGAAAATTTTTAAGGGACTTTGAAAAAATTTCAACTGGAATTTTAGCCATTTTGTTACGTGAAATTGTAAACATGTGGACATGGATTTTGAAAATTCTAGAGAGAATTTTTAAAGCTTCAAGAGAATTTCAACAATTTTGAGAGGGATTTGAAAAGTTTCAATGGGAATGGGAAGAATTGGGACAAAAATTGGAAAATTTTTAAGGGACTTTGAAAAAATTTCAACTGGAATTTTAGCCATTTTTTGACGTGAAATTGTAAACATGTGGACATGGATTTTGAAAATTCTAGAGAGAATTTTAAAAGCTTCAAGAGAATTTCAACAATTTTGAGAGGGATTTGAAAAGTTTCAATGGGAATGGGAAGAATTGGGACCAAAATTGGAAAATTTTTAAGGGACTTTGAAAAAATTTCAACTGGAATTTTAGCCATTTTTTGACGTGAAATTGTAAACATGTGGCCATGGATTTTGAAAATTCTAGAGAGAATTTTAAAAGCTTCAAGAGAATTTCAACAATTTTGAGAGGGATTTGAAAAGTTTCAATGGGAATGGGAAGAATTGGGACGAAAATTGGAAAATTTTTAAGGGACTTTGAAAAAATTTCAACTGGAATTTTAGCCATTTTTTGACGTGAAATTGTAAACATGTGGACATGGATTTTGAAAATTCTAGAGAGAATTTTAAAAGCTTCAAGAGAATTTCAACAATTTTGAGAGGGATTTGAAAAGTTTCAATGGGAATGGGAAGAATTGGGACAAAAATTGGAAAATTTTTAAGGGACTTTGAAAAAATTTCAACTGGAATTTTAGCCATTTTTTGACGTGAAATTGTAAACATGTGGACATGGATTTTGAAAATTCTAGAGAGAATTTTAAAAGCTTCAACAGAATTTCAACAATTTTGAGAGGGATTTGAAAAGTTTCAATGGGAATGGGAAGAATTGGGACAAAAATTGGAAAATTTTTAAGGGACTTTGAAAAAATTTCAACTGGAATTTTAGCAATTTTGTTGACGTGAAATTGTAAACATGATGAAGTGGATTTTGAAAATTCTAGAGAGAATTTTAAAAGCTTCAAGAGAATTTCAACAATTTTGAGAGGGATTTGAAAAGTTTCAATGGGAATGGGAAGAATTGGGACAAAAATTGGAAAATTTTTAAGGGACTTTGAAAAAATTTCAACTGGCATTTTAGCCATTTTTTGACGTGAAATTGTAAACATGTGGACATGGATTTTGAAAATTCTAGAGAGAATTTTAAAAGCTTCAAGAGAATTTCAACAATTTTGAGAGGGATTTGAAAACTTTCAATGGGAATGGGAAGAATTGGGACAAAAATTGGAAAATTTTTAAGGGACTTTGAAAAAATTTCAACTGGAATTTTAGCCATTTTTTGACGTGAAATTGTAAACATGTGGCCATGGATTTTGAAAATTCTAGAGAGAATTTTAAAAGCTTCAAGAGAATTTCAACAATTTTGAGAGGGATTTGAAAAGTTTCAATGGGAATGGGAAGAATTGGGACAAAAATTGGAAAATTTTTAAGGGACTTTGAAAAAATTTCAACTGGAATTTTAGCCATTTTGTTACGTGAAATTGTAAACATGTGGACATGGATTTTGAAAATTCTAGAGAGAATTTTAAAAGCTTCAAGAGAATTTCAACAATTTTGAGAGGGATTTGAAAAGTTTCAATGGGAATGGGAAGAATTGGGACAAAAATTGGAAAATTTTTAAGGGACTTGGAAAAAATTTCAACTGGAATTTTAGCCATTTTTTGACGTGAAATTGTAAACATGTGGACATGGATTTTGAAAATTCTAGAGAGAATTTTAAAAGCTTCAAGAGAATTTCAACAATTTTGAGAGGGATTTGAAAAGTTTCAATGGGAATGGGAAGAATTGGGACAAAAATTGGAAAATTTTTAAGGGACTTTGAAAAAATTTCAACTGGAATTTTAGCCATTTTTTGACGTGAAATTGTAAACATGTGGCCATGGATTTTGAAAATTCTAGAGAGAATTTAAAAGCTTCAAGAGAATTTCAACAATTTTGAGAGGGATTTGAAAAGTTTCAATGGGAATGGGAAGAATTGGGACAAAAATTGGAAAATTTTTAAGGGACTTTGAAAAAATTTCAACTGGAATTTTAGCAATTTTTTGACGTGAAATTGTAAACATGTGGACATGGATTTTGAAAATTCTAGAGAGAATTTTAAAAGCTTCAAGAGAATTTCAACAATTTTGAGAGGGATTTGAAAAGTTTCAATGGGAATGGGAAGAATTGGGACAAAAATTGGAAAATTTTTAAGGGACTTAGAAAAAATTTCAACTGGAATTTTAGCCATTTTTTTATGTGAACTTGTAAACATGATGAAGTGGATTTTGAAAATTCTAGAGAGAATTTTAAAAGCTTCAAGAGAATTTCAACAATTTTGAGAGGGATTTGAAAAGTTTCAATGGGAATGGGAAGAATTGGGACAAAAATTGGAAAATTTTTAAGGACTTTGAAAAAATTTCAACTGGCATTTTAGCCATTTTTTGACGTGAAATTTTAAATATGATGAAGTGGATTTTGAAAATTCTAGAGAGAATTTTAAAAGCTTCAAGAGAATTTCAACAATTTTGAGAGGGATTTGAAAAGTTTCAATGGGAATGGGAAGAATTGGGACAAAAATTGGAAAATTTTTAAGGGACTTTGAAAAAATTTCAACTGGAATTTTAGCCATTTTTTGACGTGAAATTGTAAACATGTGGACATGGATTTTGAAAATTCTAGAGAGAATTTTAAAAGCTTCAAGAGAATTTCAACAATTTTGAGAGGGATTTGAAAAGTTTCAATGGGAATGGGAAGAATTGGGACGAAAATTGGAAAATTTTTAAGGGACTTTGAAAAAATTTCAACTGGAATTTTAGCCATTTTTTGACGTGAAATTGTAAACATGTGGACATGGATTTTGAAAATTCTAGAGAGAATTTTAAAAGCTTCAACAGAATTTCCACAATTTTGAGAGGGATTTGAAAAGTTTCAATGGGAATGGGAAGAATTGGG